>NC_135420.1:28555956-28780956 GCF_051991245.1 Festucalex cinctus | reverse complement strand
TATAGTAAGGCCTTTTTTTTTTTTTTTTAAACGACTATGTATAGTAAGGGTTTTTTTTTTTTTTTTTTTTTAACGACCATGTATAGTAAGGCCTTTTTTTTTTTTTTTTTTTTTTACGACCATGTATAGTAAGGCTTTTTTTTTTTATTTTATTTTTTTTTTAATGACCATGTATAGCAAGGCTTTTTTTTTTTTAACGACCATGTATAGTAAGGCCTATTTTTATTTTTTTATTTTTTAACGACCATGTGTAGTAAGGCTTTTTTTTTATTTTATTTTTTTTAACGACCACGTATAGTAAGGCCTTCTTTTTTTTTTTTTTTTTTTTTTTTTTAAACGACCATGTGTAGTAAGGCATTTTTTTTTTTTTTAAATGACCATGTATAGTAAGGCTTTTTTTTATTATTTATTTATTTTATTTTTTTTAACGACCATATATAGTAAGGCATTTTTTTTATTTTTTTTTAACGACCATGTATAGTAAGGCCTTTTTTTTTTTTTTTTAACGACCATGTATAGTAAGGCTTTTTTTTTTTTTTTTTTTTTTAACGACCATGTATAGTAAGGCCTTTTTTTTTTTTTTTTTTTTTTTTTTTACGACCATGTATAGTAAGGCTATTATTTTTTATTTTATTTTTTTTAATGACCATGTATAGCAAGGCTTTTTTTTTTTAACGACCATGTATAGTAAGGCCTTTTTTTTTTTTTTTTTTTTTTTTTTTACGACCATGTATAGTAAGGCTATTATTTTTTATTTTATTTTTTTTAATGACCATGTATAGCAAGGCTTTTTTTTTTTAACGACCATGTATAGTAAGGCATTTTTTAACGACCATGTGTAGTAAGGCTTTTTTTTTATTTTATTTTTTTGAACGACCACGTATAGTAAGGCCTTTTTTTTTTTTTTTTTTTTTTTTTTTTACGACCATGTATAGTAAGGCTTTTTTTTTATTTTATTTTTTTAACGACCATGTATAGTAAGGCCTTTTTTTTTTTTTTTTTTTTTTTTTTTTTTTTTTTACGACCATGTATAGTAAGGCATTTTTTTTAACGACCATGTATAGTAAGGCTTTTTTTTTTATTTTATTTTTTTTAACGACCATGTATAGTAAGGCTTTTTTTTTTTTTTTTTTTTTTTTTTAATGACCATGTATAGCAAGGCTTTTTTTTTTTTAACGACCATGTATAGTAAGGCCTATTTTTATTTTTTTATTTTTTAACGACCATGTGTAGTAAGGCTTTTTTTTTATTTTATTTTTTTTAACGACCACGTATAGTAAGGCCTTCTTTTTTTTTTTTTTTTTTTTTTTTTTTTTTTAAACGACCATGTGTAGTAAGGCATTTTTTTTTTTTTTAAATGACCATGTATAGTAAGGCTTTTTTTTATTATTTATTTTTTTTATTTTTTTTTAACGACCATGTATAGTAAGGCCTTTTTTTTTTTTTTAACGACCATGTATAGTAAGGCTTTTTTTTTTTTTTTTTTTTAACGACCATGTATAGTAAGGCCTTTTTTTTTTTTTTTTTTTTTTTTTTTACGACCATGTATAGTAAGGCTTTTATTTTGTATTTTATTTTTTTTAATGACCATGTATAGCAAGGCTTTTTTTTTTTAACGACCATGTATAGTAAGGCTTTTTTTTTATTTTATTTTTTTGAACGACCACGTATAGTAAGGCCTTTTTTTTTTTTTTTTTTTTTTTTTTTTTTACGACCATGTATAGTAAGGCATTTTTTTTAACGACCATGTATAGTAAGGCATTTTTTTTATTTATTTTTTTTTAACGACCATGTATAGTAAGGGATTTTTTTTTTTTTTTTTTTTTTTTACGACCATGTAAGGCCTTTTTTTCTTTTTTTTTTTTTAACGACCATGTATAGTAAGGTTTTTTTTTTTTTAAACGACTATGTATAGTAAGGCTTTTTTTTTTTTTTTTTTTTTAACGACCATGTATAGTAAGGTTTTTTTTTTTTTTAAACGACTATGTATAGTAAGGGTTTTTTTTTTTGTTTTTTTTTAACGACCATGTATAGTAAGGCCTTTTTTTTTTTTTTTTTTTTTTACGACCATGTATAGTAAGGCTTTTTTTTTTTATTTTTTATTTTTTTTAATGACCATGTATAGCAAGGCTTTTTTTTTTTTAACGACCATGTATAGTAAGGCCTATTTTTATTTTTTTATTTTTTAACGACCATGTGTAGTAAGGCTTTTTTTTTATTTTATTTTTTTTAACGACCACGTATAGTAAGGCCTTCTTTTTTTTTTTTTTTTTTTTTTTTTTTTTAAACGACCATGTGTAGTAAGGCATTTTTTTTTTTTTTAAATGACCATGTATAGTAAGGCTTTTTTTTATTATTTATTTATTTTATTTTTTTTAACGACCATATATAGTAAGGCATTTTTTTTAATGACCATGTATAGTAAGGCCTATTTTTTATTTTTTTTTAACGACCATGTATAGTAAGGCTTTTTTTTTTTTCTTTTTTTTTAACGACCATGTATAGTAAGGCTTTTTTTTTATTTTATTTTTTTAACGACCATGTATAGTAAGGCCTTTTTTTTATTTTATTTTTTATTTTTTTTTACGACCATGTATAGTAAGGCTTTTATTTTTTATTTTATTTTTTTTAATGACCATGTATAGCAAGGCTTTTTTTTTTTAACGACCATGTATAGTAAGGCATTTTTTAACGACCATGTGTAGTAAGGCTTTTTTTTTATTTTATTTTTTTGAACGACCACGTATAGTAAGGCCTTTTTTTTTTTTTTTTTCTTTTTTTTTAACGACCATGTATAGTAAGGCATTTTTTTTAACGACCATGTATAGTAAGGCTTTTTTTTTTATTTTATTTTTTTTAACGACCATGTATAGTAAGGCTTTTTTTTTTTTTTTTTTTTTTTTTAATGACCATGTATAGCAAGGCTTTTTTTTTTTTAACGACCATGTATAGTAAGGCCTATTTTTATTTTTGTATTTTTTAACGACCATGTGTAGTAAGGCTTTTTTTTTATTTTATTTTTTTTAACGACCACGTATAGTAAGGCCTTCTTTTTTTTTTTTTTTTTTTTTTTTTTTTTAAACGACCATGTGTAGTAAGGCATTTTTTTTTTTTTAAATGACCATGTATAGTAAGGCTTTTTTTTATTATTTATTTTTTTTATTTTTTTTAACGACCATATATAGTAAGGCATTTTTTTTATTTTTTTTTAACGACCATGTATAGTAAGGCCTTTTTTTTTTTTTTTTTTTTTAACGACCATGTATAGTAAGGCCTTTCTTTTTTTTTTTTTTTTTTTTTTTTTACGACCATGTATAGTAAGGCTATTATTTTTTATTTTATTTTTTTTAATGACCATGTATAGCAAGGCTTTTTTTTTTTAACGACCATGTATAGTAAGGCCTATTTTTATTTATTTTTTTTTTAACGACCATGTATAGTAAGGCATTTTTTTAACGACCATGTGTAGTAAGGCTTTTTTTTTATTTTATTTTTTTGAACGACCACGTATAGTAAGGCCTTTTTTTTTTTTTTTTTTTTTTTTTTTACGACCATGTATAGTAAGGCTTTTTTTTTATTTTATTTTTTTAACGACCATGTATAGTAAGGCCTTTTTTTTATTTTATTTTTTATTTTTTTTTACGACCATGTATAGTAAGGCTTTTATTTTTTATTTTATTTTTTTTAATGACCATGTATAGCAAGGCTTTTTTTTTTTTAACGACCATGTATAGTAAGGCATTTTTTAACGACCATGTGTAGTAAGGCTTTTTTTTTATTTTATTTTTTTGAACGACCACGTATAGTAAGGCCTTTTTTTTTTTTTTTTTTTTTTTTTTTTTACGACCATGTATAGTAAGGCATTTTTTTTAACGACCATGTATAGTAAGGCTTTTTTTTTTATTTTATTTTTTTTAACGACCATGTATAGTAAGGCTTTTTTTTTTTTTTTTTTTTTTTTTTTAATGACCATGTATAGCAAGGCTTTTTTTTTTTTAACGACCATGTATAGTAAGGCCTATTTTTATTTTTTTATTTTTTAACGACCATGTGTAGTAAGGCTTTTTTTTTATTTTATTTTTTTTAACGACCACGTATAGTAAGGCCTTCTTTTTTTTTTTTTTTTTTTTTTTTTTTTTAAACGACCATGTGTAGTAAGGCATTTTTGTTTTTTTTAAATGACCATGTATAGTAAGGCTTTTTTTTATTATTTATTTATTTTATTTTTTTTAACGACCATATATAGTAAGGCATTTTTTTTATTTTTTCTTAACGACCATGTATAGTAAGGCCTTTTTTTTTTTTTTTTTTAACGACCATGTATAGTAAGGCTTTTTTTTTTTTTTTTTTTTTTTAACGACCATGTATAGTAAGGCCTTTTTTTTTTTTTTTTTTTTTTTTTTTTACGACCATGTATAGTAAGGCTTTTATTTTTTATTTTATTTTTTTTAATGACCATGTATAGCAAGGCTTTTTTTTTTTAACGACCATGTATAGTAAGGCCTATTTTTATTTTTATTTTTTTTTAACGACCATGTATAGTAAGGCATTTTTTTAACGACCATGTGTAGTAAGGCTTTTTTTTTATTTTATTTTTTTGAACGACCACGTATAGTAAGGCCTTTTTTTTTTTTATTTTTTATTTTTTTTAACGACCATGTATAGTAAGGCATTTTTTTTATTTATTTTTTTTTAACGACCATGTATAGTAAGGGATTTTTTTTTTTTTTTTTTTTTTTTTACGACCATGTAAGGCCTTTTTTTTTTTTTTTTTTTTTTACGACCATGTATAGTAAGGTTTTTTTTTTTTTAAACGACTATGTATAGTAAGGCCTTTTTTTTTTTTTTTTTTTTTAACGACCATGTATAGTAGGGTTTTTTTTTTTTTAAACGACTATGTATAGTAAGGCTTTTTTTTTTTTTTTTTTTTAACGACCATGTATAGTAAGGCCTTTTTTTTTTTTTTTTTTTTTTACGACCATGTATAGTAAGGCTTTTTTTTTTTTTTTTTTTTTTTTTTTTAATGACCATGTATAGCAAGGCTTTTTTTTTTTTAACGACCATGTATAGTAAGGCCTATTTTTATTTTTTTATTTTTTAACGACCATGTGTAGTAAGGCTTTTTTTTTATTTTATTTTTTTTAACGACCACGTATAGTAAGGCCTTCTTTTTTTTTTTTTTTTTTTTTTTTTTTTTAAACGACCATGTGTAGTAAGGCATTTTTTTTTTTTTAAATGACCATGTATAGTAAGGCTTTTTTTAATTATTTATTTATTTTATTTTTTTTAACGACCATATATAGTAAGGCATTTTTTTTAATGACCATGTATAGTAAGGCCTATTTTTTATTTTTTTTTAACGACCATGTATAGTAAGGCTTTTTTTTTTTTCTTTTTTTTTAACGACCATGTATAGTAAGGCTTTTTTTTTATTTTATTTTTTTAACGACCATGTATAGTAAGGCTTTTTTTTTATTTTATTTTTTTAACGACCATGTATAGTAAGGCCTTTTTTTAATTTTATTTTGTATTTTTTTTTACGACCATGTATAGTAAGGCTTTTATTTTTTATTTTATTTTTTTTAATGACCATGTATAGCCAGGCTTTTTTTTTTTTAACGACCATGTGTAGTAAGGCTTTTTTTTTATTTTTTATTTTTTTATTTTTTTTACGACCATGTATAGTAAGGCATTTTTTAACGACCATGTGTAGTAAGGCTTTTTTTTTATTTATTTTTTTTTGAACGACCACGTATAGTAAGGCCTTTTTTTTTTTTTTTTTTTTTTTTTTTTTTTTTAACGACCATGTATAGTAAGGCATTTTTTTTTTTTTTTTTTTTTTACGACCATGTATAGTAAGGGATTTTTTTTTTTTTTTTTTTTTTTAACGACCATGTATAGTAAGGCTTTTTTTTTATTTTATTTTTTTTAACGACCATGTATAGTAAGGCCTTTTTTTTTTTTTTTTTTTTTTTTTTTACGACCATGTATAGTAAGGCATTTTTTTAACGACCATGTATAGTAAGGCATTTTTTTTTTTTTTTTTTTTTTAACGACCATGTATAGTAAGGGATTTTTTTTTTTTTTTTTTTTAACGACCATGTATAGTAAGGCTTTTTTTTTATTTTATTTTTTTTAACGACCATGTATAGTAAGGCATTTTTTTAACGACCATGTATAGTAAGGCCTTTTTTTTTTTTTTTTTTTTTTTTTTTTACGACCATGTATAGTAAGGCATTTTTTTAACGACCATGTATAGTAAGGCCTTTTTTTTTTTTTTTTTTTTTTTTTTACGACCATGTATAGTAAGGCATTTTTTTAACGACCATGTATAGTAAGGCCTATTTTTATTTTTTATTTTTTTAACGACCATGTATAGTAAGGCCTTTTTTTTTTTAAACGACTATGTATAGAATGGCATTTTTTTTTAACGGCCTTGTATAGTAAAGCATTTTTTGTTGTTGTTGTTTTTAAGCTAAACAAACTAAATAAAACACACCAAGTCACTTGAGCGAATTAACGGCGATTGTTTATTGAAGATTTGCCATTTTAAAACAACATACAATGTATACTCTGAATGTCCGCCAGGGTCACTCAATCCCTTCTTGCTTGGGGCCCCTGCAGGGGGGAATGTTGCTACGCCACACCGAATGTGCAATCTAATAAATTTGCCTTTTTCAATGCATTCGGCTTGAAGCATGTGGCACACGTTTTGTTTGACAGTTGGACTCAAAAGGAGGGCGCAACCATTCATCTGCGCCCTCCACTTCCTTCCAAGTCATCTGGCATGTCATCGTCTCACGCTTGGCAGGGTGGGGTCCACCGCAGCCGTTACACAAAGGAACAAACGCCAGCTTCAGCGCTGTGGCAGAGATTCATCAGTCTGTTCGCGCGGTCGCAATCTCCACTTCAAACGCAAACAAATAAATCAGCAGAGAAAAAAAATAAATACAATAAATCAATAAACAATGGAAAGCAATTTTGTGAGTGTACATTTCTAAAGAGGACATTATAACCATTGGCTTGTTGATGTGAAGTCATTTGGTGGGTTATTTGTTTGACACTGATGCATGTTTAAAAACGTGAAAAGCACAACACTGGAAAAGATTCGTTTGCAAACAAAAAAACGATTTGTACAAACCAACATGATGGTCAGTGTGCATGGCAAGTTCTGCATGTGACAGAACGTTTATAAAATACAAACTTAACTCATTTGCTCCAAAAACGTATACATACGTTCTATTTTAAATGTGCAGGTGGCAGCAGAGTATAAGAGATCAACCAGGGCTAAGTTAAAAAAAAAAAAAAAAAAAAGAGGTAAATTCCTCATTCGAATGCTAATTGCTGCAAAACGCAAACAGAAAGAAGAGACTTTCATCTTTCGTTTGATAGGTTCCATGTTTTTATAGCAATAGAACACAATATTCTGCGGGCCTTGCAAAAAATCAGTCCAAATCCAGTAAAAAGCAAAGGGGATTGCTTCAGTCAAAAATGGCTGCTGGGAGTGAATATTAATATATGATATAATATTAATCAATTCCACACCGATTGTCCTGGAAAAATGGCGCATCACGTGAACAACACGTGCGCAATTTTAGAGTTCCTCAATTCCACCGAACCCGGAACCTCTTGACTGCGAGGCAGATTCGCTCAACACTAATCCACCTCGTTGCAAGCCAATGATGTTGATGAGTTTTCGGAGATGAAGTGAGAATTCGCATCATCTTGCACGAAGCAGCAGCTCGGGTCAGTCGTGCAGTCCGTGATGCTGTGCGAGGGTCCTGTGATAGTCGTCGGCGGCCAGGCCGACGTGTTCCGTCAAGCCGGCGTGCTCGTAGCCGCGGTACAAATGTCCGCCTGGCGGCTGCGCGTAGTACAAACGCTGCCTGGCGAACAAAGGCTCCACCTGCCACAAAAACGCAAGGAAGATTTTAGATGGAGGCTTTTTTTTTGTTTTTTTTTTTTAAATGACCATGTATATTAAGGCTTTTTTTTTTTTTTTTTAACAACCATGTATCGTAAGGCATTTTTTTTATTTTATTTTTTTTTAACGACCATGTACAGTCAGGCATTTTTTTTTAAACGACCATGTATAGTAAGGCATTTTTTTTTTTTTTACGACCATGTAAGGCTTTTTTTTTTTTTTTTTTTTAACGACCATGTATAGTAAGGCATTTTTTATTTATTTATTTATTTAAAAAACGCCTTACTATACATGGTCGTTAAAAAAAATTTTAAAAAAATGCCTTACTATACATGGTCGTTAACAAAAATAAAATAAAAACAAAATGCCTTACTATACATGGTCGTTAAAAAAAAAAAAAAAAAAAAAGCCTTACTATACATGGTCATTAAAAAAAATAAAATAAAAACAAAATGCCTTACTATACATGGTCGTTAAAAAAAAAAAAATTGCCTTACTATACATGGTCGTTAAAAAAAAAAAAAAAAAAAAAAAACCTTACTATACATGGTCGTTAAAAAAAATAAAATAAAAACAAAATGCCTTACTATACATGGTCGTTAAAAAAAAAAAAAAAAAAAAAAAAAACCTTACTATACATGGTCGTTAAAAAAAATAAAATAAAAACAAAATGCCTTACTATACATGGTCGTTAAAAAAAAAAAACGCCTTACTATACATGGTCGTTACAAAAAATAAAATAAAAAAAAATGCCTTACTATACATGGTCGTTAAAAAAAAAAAATTGCCTTACTATACATGGTCGTTAAAAAAACAAAAAACAAAAAAAAAAACTTACTATACATGGTCGTTAAAAAAAATAAAATAAAAACAAAATGCCTTACTATACATGGTCGTTAAAAAAAACAAAAACGCCTTACTATACATGGTCGTTACAAAAAATAAAATAAAAACAAAATGCCTTACTATACATGGTCGTTAAAAAAAAAAAAAACGCCTTACTATACATGGTCGTTACAAAAAATAAAATAAAAAAAAATGCCTTACTATACATGGTCGTTAAAAAAAAAAAATTTGCCTTACTATACATGGTCGTTAAAAAAACAAAAAACAAAAAAAAAAACCTTACTATACATGGTCGTTAAAAAAAAATAAAATAAAAACAAAATGCCTTACTATACATGGTCGTTAAAAAAAAAAAAAACGCCTTACTATACATGGTCGTTACAAAAAATAAAATAAAAAAAAATGCCTTACTATACATGGTCGTTAAAAAAAAAAAAATTGCCTTACTATACATGGTCGTTAAAAAAACAAAAAACAAAAAAAAAACCTTACTATACATGGTCGTTAAAAAAAAATAAAATGCCTTACTATACATGGTCGTTACAAAAAATAAAATAAAAAAAAATGCCTTACTATACATGGTCGTAAAAACAAAAAAAAACAAAAAAAAAAGCCTTACTATACATGGTCGTTTAAAAAAAATGCCTGACTATACATGGTCGTTAAAAAAAAAAAAAAAATTAAAAAGTGCCTTACTATACATGGTCGTTAAAAAAAAAAAAAAAAAAAAAAAGCCTTACTATACATGGTCATTAAAAAAACTAAAAAAAACAAAAACAAATTTGAGGCAAATTTGTGTGGGAAAAAAAAATCGTAAATTTGCGAATTTTGAAAGCGGAAAATTTGTGACTTTCTGAAGTGGCAAATTTGCAAGAAAAAAAATCATAAATTTGCGAGTTTAGAGAGTGGCAAATTTGAGAGTTTAGAAAGGGCCAAATTTGCAAGAAAAAACTTGTAAATTTGAGAGTTTAGAAAGTGGCAAATTTGTGAGAAAAAAAACTGAGTAAGTTTGAACCCCGCCCTCTATTGATTGAAACGATTATTTCATTGAATAGCAAAGTCTGACGTGGTTTGCAAAAGCCAACATATCAATAAATATCACATGCAAGCGTGAATATGAATTTGCGTGTGACTGGCCTGGACGGTGATGGTCGCGCACTCGTCGTCTCCAAAGGTGAGAAGAACGTGGAAGCGAGAGTTGCCGTGGACGCCGTAATTCTGCATCTCTGACAACCCCAACACAAAAAGTCACAATCGTCAACTCTTTGAAGATGCAAAGCGTGAAAAAAAAACGTTTTGAGGTTTGAGGTTGTGACCTTCGAGGCATGACTGGAATGGAAACTCGTGACCACGACGACGCATTTGCAAAAAAAAAAAAAAGCCCGTTGGACTGACTGATGCACGCTGGAGCCGTTTTGGGGCGGGTGGGCGGAGACGTTCGCGCGGCGGCGAGTGACTCATCATCAAGACGAGCTGGGAAAAAAAAAAAAAAAAAGAGCCTGCCAGCTGCTCACGCTCACTTTTGGGGACTTTTGCCTCTTTGCGTTTTGTTCTCACACAACTTATTAGTATTCAAGAGGAGGCGGAGACTAAATCATCTTTGCAAACTGACACTCACTCAACTCTACGAGTGTGACGATACGTCCATATCGGGATAAATTGGGATATTTTGTCTGCCGATAGATTATCGATACGTCTATGCAAGTATCACAATATTTGTAGTTAATATACAGCCACTATAACGGCTCCGTTGTCCATGACTTATTGAGCAATTACTTAGCAGGCCACTAGGGGCGCCTCATAAGAGTGGCGGGGAAATGGAAGTGTTCAGGCCAAGAAGACTCATGAGCTTAGTTTTTTTTTAAATTATTATTATTATTATTACTATCATTATTGTTATTATTATACATTTTTATGTATTAATATTATTATTATTTAGATTTGTATATATTATATATTTTATATTATTATGCATTTATATTATATTTATATTTATTTATATTAGTTTTATTATATTATGAATTATTATTTTTATTATTATTATTATCATCATTATTTTGATTTGTATATACATTTTGATATTATTTTATGTATTTATATTATATTTATGTTTATTTGTATTATTTTTAAGTCAAAAGTAAAAGTAATGTTTTTATGGATCAAAAATGGGCCGATCCACTTTATGGGTCAAGTTGACTCAACTTTCTGGGTTGGTTTTATACAACACGATCTGAGATATTTTACACTAAAAGACGCATTTTGTTGGGTCAAATGGACCCAAGTAGAGGATGGGTCCATTTTTGACCCCTGGTTGGACCGGAGCCGATTATCGGTCGACCCCCGAGTGCCGGCGCCGCCGCCTGCCGGCCCGTCGGAAGTCAATCTCACCCGCGAGGTAATCGTGCGTGTGCAGCAGTTGACAGGCGACGTCCCGCTCCAGTTTTTTGGGCTCGTCTCCGTAGCGGGCCAGTCCGCTGCGCCAGTACACCGGACCCTGGCACAGCCGGCGAGCGTAGAGTCCGTCGGGGGCCATCCAGCACAGCAGGCCCCCGTCCAGCGAGGCGGAGGCGGAGGCGGGACTCGCCGGACGCTCGTCGGCGGGCAGCGGCACCACGTCGCGGCCGCCCGACAGCAGGTGGCGCTTGTGGTCCTCGGCGGGGGTCGGGGTCACGTGACAACCGTCGGGGCTGAAGGTGGTCACCTCCCTCAGCAGAGTTTCACGCAGGTAGACGGACACGTGCAGGCGCAAATCTGGGCGCAGACAATTACAACATGATTAGCAACTCTTTCTCTATTCAAACACGTCAGAAATGTCATCAGATTTCATCAATACGATAACGTGTGGCGATATATCGATATCGCGATGAATCGGGATACTTTGTCTCCCGATAGATTATCGATATGTACTTATCAAGTATCGCGATATTTGTAGTTAATATTTAGTCACTATAACGGCTCCATTGTTCATGACTTATTGAGCAATTACTTGGCAGGCCACTAGGGGGAGCGCCTCAAAAGAATGGCGGGGAAATGGACGTCAGTCTTCAGGCGAAGAAGACTCATCAGCTTAGTTTTTTATTATATTATATATACACATATTTTATTTATATTTGTATATATAGTATAATATGAATTATTTTTTATTTTTTTAATATTTATTATTATTAATATTTTTCCAATATTTTATTTAATTTTAATTTTATTTTTTATATACATATTGAATGTTTATCAGCATTTTTTGATGAATTTCTGGGGCTTATTTATTAATTTATCCCCCGAACACCCCCACCCAAATGAATTCCAAAGTTATACTATTAATTAACTTCAAAGTTATTAAATATACTTTTAAGTTTAAAAAAAAATGTAAAATTTCAGATAAAAATTCATTTTTATTTAAAAAAATACAATAAAATAAATTATATTTTTTTTAAATTTAGAAATTAATTAATTAAATTAAATATTTGTTTAATGTAATTAATTAATTTAATTAATTCATTTCAAAATGTTATAATTTATTTTATCTTTTTTTTTTTTTTTTTAAATAAAAAGCTATTTTAACACGATGAAGACGCGTACGTATCATACCTGTGAGCGCCTCCGCCGGTCGGACGCCTCCGTCCAGACTGAAAGGCGACGGTTGAGACTCGGCGGGACCGAAAGAGTAAATGGAGGCTCTCAGCTGGTATCCTGCACGCACGCACGTGAGGAATTTGAAACGAGACTCGTTGCCGCTTATTTGCGAGCGACATATTTACCGTTATTATCCACGGGCGACGTCTGCCATGGCAGGCCGCGGTGGGGGGGGGGCGGGCGCTGCGCGAAGGGCAGCTCGGGCAAAGCGGCGTGATCCTGACCAAAGTCCCTCCAGCCGCAGTCGGGAGAGGCCGCGTACTGCGGCATCTTACCAAGCAAGAAAAAAATTGTGAAAGCGAAAAAGAAAACAAACAAAAAAAATCTTTCAGCGGATGAGAGAGGATCACCTGATAAGTTGGAAGGTAAGACGACGTTATGGAATAACTCAGCGGACTCACGCGGCCGTCGTCTTCTCGGGGCCCTGCAAGGGAATTCACAGGATGACTCATTATTTAGATTCCATTTTCACTGACATTTTATTTCATTTGGAGTTTTGTTACTTTTCATTCATTTTCACAGAGGGTGAGTTAGTTTTAGGCCATTTTGTAAATGTAAAATGTAGTTTCAGTTTGTTTTTGTGTTGTTTTTTTGTTTTATATTTTTGTTTGTGTTCAAATGGATTTTTCAATTTTAGTTTCCATTATTACGGAATCATCCACTTGGAAAAATTTACCTTTTTTTTTTTGTTCATTTCTGTTTATTTATTTTTTTTCCTGTTTTTTTTTAAATATTTCTTTTGCTGTTTTTCTATGTTTCTGTATTTTATTCTGTTTTGACAAAAAATTCTGAATATTTGTTTTTCTGAATATTTTTGTAAGGACAGAAAAATAATTAAAAGAAAACAGAATAAAAAAAATATTCAGAAAAACAGAAGAAAAAAAAAAGAAAAAAAAAAAAAAGCTCCCAAAACAATTAGTTCAAAAAACAGGATTTTTAAAATTATTCTTCCAAGGTTTATTTTTTGGGGTGTTTTTCTGATTTATGACTAGTTTTCTGTTGTTGTTGTTTTTTAATATTTTATATTTTTTCTGTTTTTGTTTTTTTTAAATATTTTTTTCTCTGTTTTTCTGAATATTTTCCGTTATCCCAGAATATTTTTTTCTGTTTTTTTTTCTATTGTCTTTCAGATTTTTTTTAATTAAAGAAAGTGTTCAAAAAACAGAAAAAAATGTGAAAAACAGAGAAAAAAAACAATAAAACAGAAAAACTTGTTGGGGAGCTTTGGGGAGAGTTGGGTGTAATTTTTTTCTGATGTATCACTAGTTTTCTGAGTTTTTTTAAAAGATATATTTTTTTAAATATTTTTTTCCTGTTTTTCCTGAATACTTTTTTTCAGTTTTTTATAATAATGTTTTTCTGAATTTTTTAATAAATTAAAAAGTGTTCAAAAAACAGACACAAATCTGAAAAACAGAGAGAAAAATAAGCAATAAAACTGAAATTTAAAAAAAATATATATAAAAAAACAAAAAACAAAACAAAGCTCCCAAAAAAATTTCAGAAAAAGACTTTTGTTTTGTTTTTTTCCCAAGTGAATATTACGCTTTTGTGTGTTATTTTGTGACTTTTCGTGAACTGAAATAAGCTTGCAGTAAAGTCTGAGCTTCCGCATGGCAGCAACTTGTGGTTTGCGGCTGGAGTCGTGCAACAAGGACTCATTGACATTTTAGCCCAACCACAAGCCGCCTGCAAGAAAAAGCCCAACGTGTTCGGGGGAAAAGCATCACTTCAACTTCACTCGTGAATATTTACAGGTCACACAAAAAAAAATGGCAAATTGACAACTGACTTTTCTTGGCGCCCTCGGGAATGACGTGGTAAACTTTGTACGGCTCGGAGATGTCCAGCTGGCTGCGCTCCACCAGCTCCTCAAAGTCGTTGCTCTTGTTGAGGGCGCAGCGGAGGCGTGTCTTCCAGGTGGGCGGGTCGGGCTTGTCCACACCCTCCCGATATTTGCCTTTAAACAGCGCCCAGGCCTGCAGCAGATGCATCATTTACAAAACTTCACTTGGAGAAGAACCTCAAACCAACCTCAAAATTACGAGTGTGACGATATCGCGATCAATCCTGATACTTCGTCGCCCGGTAGATCACCCATAAGTCTACGCAAGTATCGCAACATTTGTAGTGAATATACAGCCCCAATCATGGCTCCATTGTTCATGACTTATTGAGCAATTACTTGGCCGGGCCACTAGGGGGAGCGCCACATAAGAGTGGCGTGGAAATGGACGCAAATCTTCAGGCGAAGAAGACTCATCAGTTTAGTTTATTGTTATTATTATTATTATTAATATTTTATATATATCCTATGTATTTATTTTATATTATTATTATTATTATCATTATTTTATGCTGAGTTTTATAGATTATCGTGGATTTATGACCTGAGCAATATAATCGCTGTATCATCATATTGTGAGATAATCGTTATCGTGAGCCTTGTATTGCATATTGTATCGTATCAGGTTCCCACCCCTCCTCAAAATCGCTGAATTGTACAACATACAGGCTATATCTATTTATTAATCATCATTATTATGTACCGTAAGCGATAGCACTTTCCAAATCACTCAACAAAAGAAAGCATCAGAAACATCACTAACAAACATTAAAAGTAAATGAAAAGTACACAAATAAAACTGTACATGCATACGAGGGTGCAACTAATGATTATTTTTATTATCATAATGATAATTGAATTGAATATTATATATAATATTTATAAGATTTTTATATTTTCATTGCTGTTATATGTACAAAAGCAGTTTTTTTTTTTTTTACAATATTTTTTGTATCCTCAACCTCCCTACAATATCGTGATAATTATCGTATCGTGAGCTTCACATCCTACGAGCCCCTACGGTGACATGGTAAGAAAAAAAAAAAAAAAAAAAAAAAAAAAACTTTGAGCGTTTGCGTTGAGAGAAAGCAAAGTTGTTGTTTTTTTTACCCTTACGATGTCACCTTAGGGGCTCCGTAACACTTCCGGGTCAGCTTCCATGTGACCAAAGGCGACGAGGAGGATGGAGTTGCGGGAAAATACACGTTCCATGGTCGTCGCTTTTGGTCACACGGAAGACCCGGAAGTACATTAACTAGTTAAAATAAATTGTCCTCTCGCAAAAAAACAAACAAACAAACAAACAAACAAAACATGTCAACTTCGGGGCTCCGTAACATCCCTAGTACTTTGTTCGTGAAATGATTTCATAAGTAATTTTTGCACGTGTACTTGATTTAGTGGAACGTAACGAGTATTTTCAAATGAATCGATTTTATTTCTGTCCCCGCCTGCCACCGTGAACTTCCAAAAATACAAAATAGACCCGCAAGTTTCCAAAGAGGAAAGTTGACTTTGGTGTCAATGTCTTGCTTCTATTGAGTAAACACTTTATTCACAAATGTCGTTTTTTTAAAACAAATCCTAGTATGGCTCACTTGAAGAATGAGATTCTGCTCTTTGAAAAATCGTTAAGGTTTATGAATCAGAAAAATGCCTTTGCTTTTGAAGTTTTTTTGAATGACTTTGCCTTGATTTAAAAGATTTATGGGATCCTTTAATTTTGACAATTGGTAACACTGCCCCTTGTTCTTTTTCTTTTATTTTTCTTATTTTTTTATTTATTATTATTATTATTATTTTTTTTTAGTGTATGTGTCTTGTAATGTGCTGTAATCGACTTGTGTGTAACATTTTGTGGTGCTTAATTTGTTTGTATTGTATTTGATGTTGGTGATGTCGAAATAAAAAATAATAAAAAATAATAAATAATAAAAAATAAAAACAATAAAAAGTTTCCAAAGAGGCGAGATAGACCAAATGTGAAACAAGACAGGAAGACATAAACGGTTTTAAACAGTTTGAGTGGTAGACTTATTTAAAAAAAAAAAAAAAAAAAGCGCGGATGCAGGAAGCCAAGATGTCTTTTTGTTTTGTCGCCAAATAGTACCTTGAAAAGTGCGGCATCCTCGTCGCGGTTGTAATCTTGCTTGCCGGCGTGTTTCCAGGGGATCCTGAAGATGCTTTTCTCGTCGTTCTCCCACACCAAGCCGGCATATTTCCCACAATCCACCTGCTCGATCAGCCACTGGCGCAACTTTCCGTTGCCGCCGCCGCCGCCGCTTCCCGGAAGTCCGTAATCCGCTTCGGGGTTCATGACCTGCCACGTGCGCACGCGCGTCACTTGTTGAGTCGAGTTGCAAAAGAGAACAAGGCTCGCTTGCTTGCTCGCTTGCCTGCTCGCGCTTCACCTGTTAAAAGTGTGTGTGAAGGCTGTCCAAGTTTTGCTGTCAGTCGGTGTGAAGAAGTCATCATCACGCCTCTTAAATCTCGCGCCGAGGGGGGGGCGGGGCCAGGGATGCTGCGGACGCAAATGCTGCGGGTGCACTGTCAGTTACACTTTTTTTTTTTTTTTTTTTTAAAGTATCCTACTAGTGTGCTCTTTGTCCTCACTTGTAAAACATCCAGAATTCTGTTCAGAAAAACAAGAGGAGAAACTCACAAAAACATGAGAAAAAAATATTCAGAAAAATATTTAAAAACAAAAACAAAAAAAAACAGAAAAAAAAATATTCCAAAAAAATATAATCAACTTATGTTTTGGAAATGTTTTTGTTTATTGGAATATTTTTTTCTATTTTGAGTATATATATATATATATATATATATATATATATATTTTTTTTTTTTTTTTGAATATTTTTTTCCCTATTTTTTGGAGAATTTTTTTTGCCCCATTTTTTGGAATAATGTTTTTCCCCCTGTTTTTCTGAGTAATTTTTCCTCCTGTTTTTCTGAATATATACATATATATATATTTTAATGAAAGAAAAAAATATTCAGTAAAACAAAAAAATATTCAGAAAAACAGAAAAAAAATACTCTTTAAAAAAAAAAAAAAGCTCACCAAAAAAATAGTAAGAAAACAAGATTTTTTTTTTTTTTAAGTGAATGCAATACACTTCTGTAATAAAATGCACCAAATGAGTTCTTACACAAATATTGTATTGTTCGGCAGTTTTGCATCCAAATGACCATTCAAGGATGACACAAGATGGAGGGGTGTCATGAAATACGCTAGTTGGGATATTTTTTTTTTTTAAACCCCAAAAAATTCCATCTAGCCAGTATGTTTCAACCTATATATAAAGTATAAATATTTGTATTTATTATTCCCACAAGCCTATAAATAAAATGCACAAAGTGCTAATATGCGGAGTAGATATTTTTTTTATTAGAAAAATATAAAATCACATTTTCTGATCAAATACATTCAACAAATTGACAACAAGTGCATATAAGCCGCAGTTCTAAAGTCTACACAATTGATCGAGTACTACAACATGCACATGATGCTCCAAATTTGACGCACGTCATTTTTCCTTGACTGGCCTCGTGTGCAATTTTGACATTTGGGACCGAGAACATTTCAAATCATGGAAGAATGAGGAAAAAAAAACAACAAACAAACTTAATACCCGCAGTTTATAATTCCAGAAATTGCAAACGCATTTCCTTTTTCCTGATTTTGTTTAGGAGCCACTTGTGACCAGCGTTTGCGTGACGATCGTTGGAAAGTCACCGTCTTTGGATCTGCGCATTAAAAGTTTTTCCACTTCTTCCTCGTCGGACGAGCGGAGGGGCTGCATCGCCCCGTATTGGTTCTTCCACCAGCTCCGATACTACAAGCGAAAGAACATACACTAAGAAAACTTGCACGTGCTTGCACCATGTGAGGGGCAGAGATTTGATCTTTTGTAACACCCATCCTGCAATTATTATGACACATCTCACACACAAAAAAAAAAAAAAAAAAATTGGCTCCAAAATGGACGATCCACTACTTGGGTGTATTTAAGCCAACTTTCTCTGCAAGACAACCCCCCAAAATGGGTCATTTTGTATAAAACAACTCCCCCAAAATAAGTTCTTTTGTACAGAGAGAAAAAACAAAACAAAACAAACAAACAAAAAACGGGATCGCGCGATGTAGTATCGCGATATATCGCCGAATCGATTTTTTTTTAACACCCCTACTAGACAACCCAAAAAGATGCGTGCATAAGATAAAATTTTGTACAAAACAACCCGAGACAACCCCAAAAATTTGTTGAAAAAAAAAAGGTCATTTTTGCATAAGACAACCCAAAAAATTGTGTCATTTTGTTCTACACAGCCTAAAAAAAAAAAAAGTTGTTCTGTACACAGCAACCCCGAAATACAAACTGTCCCACGTAGTGGACCAAATCCATTTTTGACCCACATTGTCTGATTTTTGAGCCAACTGTTTTTGGAGTGTACAGTCAGTGCAGTCGCCGTAGTCGTTCTTACTTCTTTGAGTTGCATGTTCTGAAACTCGCCCAGTTGCCGTAGGAAGCCCAAGTTTGGACCCGCACGGGGCCGGGCGGCCCTCACGGCCGCCAGAGACTCCACCCATCCGAGACCCGTCACCGTCATGATGTAGGCCACCACCAGGGTCACGCTGCGGGACACCCCCGCCACACTGACGGCACAAAACCCGCTCGTACATGTCACACACAACAATCGCAAACAATTTCCCAAATTCTTGTACTTGAGTCACTCATCACTTGTTCACTGAGGAAATTACAAACCAGACTCAACCACGATACGTTCAAGACATAAAGAGGTCATGTAAAAAAAACTTCCGTTTTTGTTCATCAACAAAAAATGTTCATAGATTTTAGTCTAGTTTTTATTAAGTCGATGAAAATGCATGCAGATTTAGTCCCAGTTATTGTTTATTAATGAGGGTTTTAGTCTCGTCTAGTTTTAGTCCAGTGAAAAATGTGTGTTGACAAAATTATGTTTGTTTAGTTCTCATTGACGAAATGAACACGACTTGACGCTTTTTTATTTTGCTCGCACTCACCAGTGGACAAGACAACCTTCTCCTTTCAGTCTGCAATTGTGGATGAACACGATGCTCTCTCGGAAGAACGGAATCCTACAAACAATCACAAGATTACAAAAAAAAAAAAAAAAAAAAGTGTATATTTTGTATAAGCCAACCCCCCCCACCCCTCCCCCACAATAAAAGGGTCGTAATTGTATTTAAAAAAGAAAAAAGTCATTTTGTACAAAACAAACAAAAAATTGGGTCGTTTTGTATTAAAAAAAAAAGAAGGTAGTTTTGTACAAAAAAAAAAAAATTGGTTAAATTTGTATAAGAAAAGCCCCAAAAAATGGTGTAAAAAAAAAAAAGGGGGGTCATTTTGTATAAGACAAAAAAAACAAAAAAAAATGGTGCAGAAAAAGAAAAAAGGGGGTCATTTTTGTATAAGACAACCCCCTACAAAAAAAAAAAAAAAAAAATTGGGTCGTTTAGTATTAGACAAGGCCAAAGAAAAATGCTGCAAAAAAGGGGGGTCATTTTGTATAAGAAAGAAAAAAAAAAGTGTTGTTTTGTATTTAAAAAAATTAAATAAAATAACATTAAAAAAAAGGTTGTTTTTGTACAAAACAACCCCCCCAAAAAAGCGGTGCAAAAAAAAAAAAATGTTTTGTCATGTTTACTTTTTTGTGTGAATTATGCTTACGTTACAAAATACTTTGTTCATTGTGTACAGATTCCCGTCAACTAATTGCAGCAGCAATAAAATGAATGAGCACATCATGTGAAGCAAAATGCAGTTATGCATGATTTCAAATGTGCAAATGGATTTCGTTTGCTAATTGATTGGATTTTTGGTTGAATGGAAATTGTTGAAAATTGTGTATGGTACTCATACTTACAGGTTTTGCTTCCTATGATCGGCCGCAACTATACAAAGATACGTCATGTCCTGAAGAGGAGGAAAAAAGTTTAGACAGGACAATTCGTAAAGGCGAATATTATCAGTAAATCAAAGATGGATGAGGGAAAACGTGTCAGAGATCGAATAACTTCCTCTCGGGGAAGGCCAACGACCGCTTGCCCCTTCTAACCGTGCCGCTCAGCACGGGGGCACTACAGGTCATCAAATCCTGATCTGGGCCCGAATGGGTCTTTACTTTTTTTTTTCTTTTTTGTTGCACCTGGCAGCTGAGGTTTTGACACGCGGGGCCCACAAACTGCCTTGTCGTCCCTGATTGACTAAGAAAAGCCCTCGAAACCCGCTGGGACGCGTTCAGCTTTTTGGCCGACGCTCACACGCACGTTCCAGCGCATGCAAACAAACGCGCACTTAACGGGCACTCGTTTTGTCATCATACATCAGAAAGAATGCCGCTTGATTGATTGATTTATTTTTTTATTTTATTTTTTTATTATTGTCATCAAGTTCCCAAATACAGTCAGTTATGCTTTATTAAAATACAACCCAACACAGGATGTTGGTGAATGCACATTCTAAAAATGGGTTATTAATTGGAACCAAAAAAGTTGGGTAAAAAACATACCAATTATTACTATTATTATTTTTTTTTGCAAAAGAAAGATTAAAAAAAGAAAGAAAGAAGGAAAGGAAAAAAAGAGGCGACTTGACTGTCAAGTGTCCTCTGATGACTCGCCTTGTTGATTTCCCAGAAGAACGTCAGTCAAATGATCAACAGGTTTTTTTTTATGCAAATGAAGCGCACCATTTGCTTATTTCGAGCCACCTTTGCGAAAACAAACGAGTCATCATTCTGCCGCAAATCTCAAAAAGCTGTGTCACAAGAAACCAGATTCTTTCGGCTGATGTGTTGAGATCAAAAACAAAATAATACAAACAGATTGCAGTCAACATAAACAACAGAAATGTTTACAGCTGCTCAATATGGACGCAAGTATTGGGACACTCTTGATCCAATAATTGGGGGCAACCAATCATCTCCCCGTCCTAAATCTTAATTCGTTATTTTGGACTTTTGCTTCTAATTTTGTGGCACCAAATTAGAAAAGGGTCCCTTGTTGCTCTAAAATGACGAAATATCCTCCAGGACTTCCTGTCATGACTAGGGTCATGCAAGGGTTATGTTTACTGTCATGACTAGGGTCATACAAGGGTTATGTTTACTGTCATGACTAGGGTCATACAAGGGTTATGCTTACTGTCATGACGAGGGTCATGCAAGGGTTATGTTTACTGTCATGACAAGGGTCATGCAAGGGTTATGCTTGGGCCATGCAAGGATTATGTTTGGGTCATGACCATGAGGTCAAGTGTCTGTTTTGAACTGATGTAACCAGCAACTAGTTTCAACTGGTAAGACGCTATGTGATGTCAGGAATCTCTAATCTCTTTATCTAGTCAACAGCCAATCAGATAATTCCACGTCAGTCCTGTTACCCACATGTCTATCGATTCGTTGTCTATATAAGCCCGTCTGAGAAGGGTGTATTTTTGTCGGATTATTACCTCTGTTCCTCTGTGCACCTCCACAGGCCAAGTTATCTTAGCGTCTCGTGATTCTCGTTGTTTCTCGTCTAGTCAAGTTTGTTTTACGCCTCTCGATGTTACGCGAATGAAGAGTTAAAATCTTATTTGTGTCGGCGTTTTTGGGATCCAACTCCAGAACATAACACAGTCAACTGACCTCAAGCCTATTTGGAAACGCAGCCCTTCAAAATTTGGTCTGCAGCGTTTGGAGTGTGCAACTCGTCTTGGTCACAACGCGATACTTAATTAACGACAGGGAAGAAGACAAATCACCTCGAAGACGGGCGCGGCTGCGTCGTGGATGGAAAGGATGTGGGTGATGTTGTGCCGCCTCAGCAGATCTTTGTCACCGGCATCTGTGGATGGACCCAAAAAAAACCCCCAAAATGAATTCATATTTTTCTCCCTTCCAATAAGCAACGACCGTGTCTGGGGTGGAAGCTAGCGATAGCATTTTTCTGCCCAACAACAACAACACACACACGTCTCCAGAGATAATGGCCGACAATCTTTGGTCTTGTTTGGGACTGAAAGAAAAACCGGAAAACCAAAGTTTCGAAAACGGCCTCAAGCAAGAAACCGTTCAATGTTTTAATCAAATTTTGCTCTTAGAAAGGAAGCAAAGCTTTTTCAACCTTGCACAGATGTTGCCACTTTAACCCTTGACCCCACACACCAACCTTTTTTTTTTTAAGCTACACCTGCTTCGCTAACACATTGAACACAGCAAAGGAAGTTCAAACAGACGTGTTTGTCACTTCAACAAAGCCAACATCATACTTGAGATTGAAAATCATTTTTTGAAAGACACGGAATCGAGAGACCTTACCTTTGATATTTCCCAGATAAAGATCTGGAAGGACCTACAGGAATGAAAAAAACAAAACAAAACATGAAAGAATGAATTCTTAAGTGTGAAATATCCTTCAAACTGACCTTACTGATGCCATTTCCCATCGCCGCCAACAAGAAATGTCCACTCGATTGTTTGTGCGCTCACGTTGACGACTCCAACGCCGACTCGTCAAACGTGAGATCATCGAAAGCTTTCCACGTCCGTGCAAGCTCAACTGCAATCCGGGATGAGCTAATGTCACCAAAAGAGCGTTTGCCGCTTTATATTTAGCCCTTTGGGGCGTCATGGGGCAGATGACAGCCGCGTTCCAAAACACACAAAGATGGACACGGGCCCGACGAGGGGCAGATGACGGCTTGGAGTGCACGTGGGGGTCAAACGGAGGATGGCAATCTTTTTTTTGCAAGATGATTTTTGTTTTGTTTTGTTTGTTTGTCACTTCATCGCATCATTTTCACAGCAATTCTGTCCTGGTCTACGTTACAGGTAGATGGAATAGAAGAGGGTCGAGGGGGGGGGACTGATGTGGAAAAAAAAAAAGAAAAAAAAAAGAAGAGGGCTAAAATGCCAAAAGATACTCCCACAAGTGCACAAGCGCAAGCACTAGCTAAGGGCAAAATAGTGGACGAGGGGAAAACACTGCGGCCAAAATGGTGGACGAGAAGCCAAAATGGCGGACGGGGCCAAAATGGCGGACCGGGCCTAACTGTTGTAGCGCTAGCTAAGGGCTAAATAGCGGCCGAGGGGAAAACACTGCGGGTAAAATGGCGGATGAGGAGCCAAAATGGCGGACCGGGCGTAACCGTCGTAGTGCTAGCTAAGGGCTAAATAGCGGACGAGGGGAAAACACTGCGGCCAAAATGGCGGACGAGGACAAAATGGTGGACCGGGCCTAACTGTTGTAGCGCTAGCTAAGGGCTAAATAGCGGCCGAGGGGAAAACACTGCGGGTAAAATGGCGGATGAGGAGCCAAAATGGCGGACCGGGCGTAACCGTCGTAGTGCTAGCTAAGGGCTAAATAGCGGACGAGGGGAAAACACTGCGGCCAAAATGGCGGACGAGGACAAAATGGTGGACCGGGCGTAACCGTCCTAGCGCTAGCTAAGGGCTAAATAGCGGACAAGGGGAAAACACTGCGGCCAAAATGGTGGACGAGGAGCCAAAATGGTGGACGAGGTGTAACCGTTGTAAAGTTGAAACACCTTAAGTCGAGGAGTAAAATGAAAATTCCAAAACTATAATAAGTTAATAACCATGCCCAGAACCAAGTTAGTTGTTTTACCTAGTTTGGGTTACTTTGAACTTAGCAGTTTTTATGTGGTTGTAGCTCACAGTGGTTTAGGAATGATTTATGAATTATGAATATGAAGTCGCTCCACAGTACTCAAGATGACCTTAAGGAGATTTCTATGACAATAGAACGCTGCTTGCTAAAAATGAATTCCCGTAGTTAGTTAGTTGACAAATTCAGTTCATCAATGTTGTTTGTGCTAAAAAACGTGAGCTCATTTCATGTCACTTTATTTCCAGTCAACGCTGCCACGTTATTTTTTTAATTGTATGCGTTGTTTTGTGGTTGTGCTGCCGTGCGTTGCCTCCGTGGGCACGTCACAAGGTGACACGGCTGACAGGCAGTGGAGGCGTTTACAATAAAAGCCACCTCAGACGTTGAGCTCAACAATTCTCCACAAGACAAAAAAGGTCAAACGTGATTCGTCACGGCGACATTTAAGGAAAATTCATCATATACACTTATTTATTTATTTTATTTTTCTTTCACTTACTGCCATTTTGAGCCCCTGACCATCAATTGGCATTTGGGCAATGTTGCAAAATTAACTCACTTGATCCCCAAAACGTATAAATACGTTCTATTTTAAATTATTTAAGTGTCCCAAAGACATATTTATACGTTTTTTTGTTTGTTTGTTTTTTTAATGCTAGAGTATACCGAAGGCTTTGATGCAGCCTCTCAACTGCAAAGAACGATTGAAGAAACGGTAGTTATTACATAATCAGCCAGCGGGTGGTAGCAGAGTATAAGAGATCAACCAGGACAATGTTGGGGAAAAAAAAGCTTAATTTCTAAATAGATTTGTGAATAATGATGATATTAAGCTATAATCTAATGCTCATTGCAATAACTGACTCTGGGCCAATTTAAAGGATTAACAACTCACTCACTCAAGAGTACAGTGAAAAGGGTTATTAAAAAGCAGCCTAAAACGTTCACTTTTATTTTATATTAACCCTAACACAAACACTTCTGTACATTTTTTATTTAATAAATTTAAAAAAATAAACTTTTATCAATTTGAGAGGACCGTTAAAGATGTCACCTAAGTAAGGTGGGACAATTTTACATGGGGGTGGGGGGGAAATAGTGCTACTTCTGGGCTACTGATTTATGCCAACACATTTGCTCAAATTGCCTATAATCATCTCATTATTTGCTATTATTAATTATATTTATTTAAGTGAAGACACTTATCATGTTATCAAACATACTCATCAAACTGCAAAATTCGCTATCTTGGTTTGTACTTTCACTTTAAATTGGAATGAGGGGGCCGAGCTGGATGAGTTATTTGAAAATGTGGCGAGACCAGAGCAAGTACTTTCAAGTGTACTTTGACTTCAAATGTGACAAGAGGAGTCGCGAGACCGACTAACAGACTTGAGTTCAATCTTTAAACCGGTCAGACCTTCGAGCAGACGTTTGTACCAGCACGAATGTCGTCGTCGCTGTTGTGTGGAAGACCGAGTCTGCTCAAGCTGAGGAGAATCACGGCCGCCATGCGGTCGTGCTGGTAACACGTCCACTCTTCTTCTTCTTCTTCATAATCTCACTCCAAAATGTCTCTCCTGGTTTGTCAAACCGCGCCGAAGCGTGACGCGAGTCGACCGAAAGAGGTGGAAAAACACCCTCACTCACTATGATTGCAATGTTCGATTGTCATGACGTCACGTGTAAGCGAGGAAGTGATTCGTGCGCGATTGGCCCTGGCCACAAGATGGCGTCGTGTGTCGCGCATATGAAGGGAAACGAGTGCCTGTAAAAACACTAAACAAACTCAATTATTTTCAAGTCTTGTCACAGTGTTAAATTGCTATGTTTAACGCTTGACCTCACGCAGTAATTTAGTTGTTTGATGGCCATATTCATTTCCTCAGTTAAGCTTTTAAGTAAACATTTGCTTTTTGGGACGCACGATATCGGTACTAAAATGATCAACAGTACAATATTATGCCGCCGAATTATTTTAAAAGTATGTTCATTTGTGTTTTGAAGAACTGTGGAACGGTACAAGTGAGGGATTAAAACAAACTACAAACATAGAAAAATAATGGCGAATGTGTCAAAACGTATAAAAATATGTTTCACGTTTGGAAGGGAGATTCGATGTATAGTTTGTATTTGTAACATGGTAATGTGAAACTATAGGGAGGGTCTAAGTAAGTTACTTTTCCTCCTCCTTTTCAGACGAGCTGTATTGTTTTCATTTGGAATACTTCATGTCTACTTTCATTTCATTTTATTATTATTTTTTTTTTACCCCTCTGCAGCTCCTCACTGACGTGTGGCAGGCAAACCGTGAATGGAGTCGACCTTTACTATGAGAAGGCAGGCAGCGGGAATCATGCGGTGCTGTTGCTTCCTGGTGCTTTAGGTACAAACTGAAATAGCAATTTTTGAGAGGGAAATACAAATAATTTACCAAGCACCATACAAACCAAAAAAGGCAGCTTGAAAAAAACCCAAAACAATTTGTAAATCCCAATGTGTTCCTTTTTTTGTAAATTATTTTTCCCACAACAGGAAGTACAAAGACAGATTTCCAACCTCAGCTCAAGTCTTTGAACCAGGACCTTTTTACGGTGGTGGGCTGGGATCCGCGCGGTTACGGACAATCGCGACCCCCAGACAGAGACTTTCCTCTGGACTTCTTCGAAAGGGACGCCCGGGATGCCGTGGATCTGATGAGGGCAGGTCGCGCGAACACGGACAGCAACTTGTACTCAGAATACTGAAAGACTGACTACGTCTCTGAGATGCGTACATTTCTAGACAGCACAAATTGAAAATGTTCAAGTCACAAGACGAAATTGATTCACTTACAAGTAGGAGTGTGACGATATATCGATATCGTGATAAATCGTGATGCTTTGTCTCCCGATAGATTATCGATACGCCTACGCAAGTATCGCACTATTTGTAGTTAATATACAGCCACTATAACGGCTCCATTGGTCATTCCTTATTGAGCAATTACTTGGCAGGCCTCTAGGGGGAGCACCTCATAAGAGTGGCGGGGAAATGTACGGAAGTCTTCAGGCGAAGAAGACTCATCAGCGCACTTTTACTTGTTTATCTGTCCAGCAACTGACTCAGTTTTGCATACGTTTCTATGAAGAATGTGTATTATATCTTCAATTTTAACATTTTAAAAACATATTTTATGTTTCGACTTTTTGAAGCACACAATTCCTGAGGAATATTAATTTAACATTGATTTAATAGGATTTCATATTTAAGTAATTTTATGTCTTTGCTTTTGCAATATATATATTGAGGCACTTATTTGCTAATGCAAGCACACGTTGAGTTTCTCCACAAATTGACTCAGTTCACAAGCAGTTTACGTTCCCCTTGAAGGGCCAAAACATGCCTTGTGAAAATTAAACGGCACTAAAAAACTAGCCACCAGAGGGTGCTCTAGAACTGTACAAATGGAAACCAACCTGACGTTTTCAACAGTTGTGCTGACGATATATTGTGGCATTTTTAATATCGGTATTGTCGCAATCCCTACTTACTAAGTGAGCGCATTCTTCATGATAGATTTTGGGCTTTGCCAAGTTTTCTCTGCTGGGGTGGAGCGACGGCGGGATCACGGCCCTGATTGCCGCAGCCAAGAACCCCGAATCGATCAACAAGACGCTCGTGTGGGGATCCAACGCGTTTGTCTCGCAAAAGGACCTCGACATTTACAACTGTAAACGCGCGCGACACTTCAACTCCTCTCGTCAAACGGCGTTATTTTTGAGACGATTGTTTTGTCTTCCGTCAAGCGGTCCGCGACGTGTCCAGATGGAGCGCGAGGATGAGGGCGCCGATGGAGGCGGTGTACGGCGCGCAAGTCTTTGCCAAAACGTGGCAAGCTTGGGTGGACGGCATCGCGCAGTTTGCACGCAGACCCAAAGGTGACTTGACATTTCTAATTGTGGGAATGCTGAAAAGCATTCCCACATATGTTTTTGTGATTTTTTTTTATTCTCCGCGCTTTTTTTTTTTTTTTTTGCCGCTTAACAACTCCCACTTAATACTTCCAATTTACACAGTTTAAATTTCAACTAGCTGCAAAAATTGACGCCTCATGGGGTATGTATCGTCTGATTCCACATGACTTACAGTATTTGCACAATTTAACGTTAAATATCAACTTTCCCCCCATTCATTTTCAATGGGACAGACATTGAACTATTTCTAAGTGTCACTTTCCACGCCCACTTCCATATATATAACTTCTCATCATTACCAGGTGTCTGATACTGCTCGGTGGCACAGTTGGTAAAGTGCATTGCCCAGTAATAGGGATGTGACAATATTCTTTTTTAAATATCGCCAACGCCCCCACAATATCGTGATAATTATCGTATCGTGATGTTTGGATATCGTTACATCCCTACCCAGTAACCAGGAGGTTATAATTTCATAATTTATCTCTCACTTGACTTAATAAGCATTCCACATGCATTCAAATTGTAGCATTCAGCATTCCCACGCAATTTCTCCAGAAATTAGTCTAGTTGCAATAGAAATTGCTCTTGCACAAAGAGTGGCACCGGCAAAAAAATAAGTAAAAAGTTTTTGAATGTCTTTGTTTTAGGGAACATCTGCATCGACCTTCTGCCTCTGATCCGATGTCCGACTCTGATCGTTCACGGAGAGAAAGATCCGATGGTGCCCAGCTGTCACCCGCATTTCCTCCTCAAACATATTCAGGGATCACGGTCAGACCAAATTTCTGAAAAGTCATCGTAGCTTTCGACTGTATCGTGATTCTGTTTTCCACATTTTAGACTGCATCTGATGCCAGAAGGAAAACACAATCTCCATCTGAGGTTTCCTGAAGAATTCAACAAACTGGTGGAAGATTTTCTCCAAGAGGGACAAAAGGATTAATAGAGTGCAACGAAACACGATGACATATGTGGACTGTATTTTGCTATAACGCACACATCAAATCATAATGCCTTGAACAAGGTGTTTGTGCTATATGACAGTTTCATCTTTAAAGGATCAAACATCTTTTTAAAACATTTTCCTTCCGAAATATTCTTGAAGTAAAATGTTGAATTGAAGTGGAATTTTGAAGAAATTGAAATTGCGTGGGAATAAATTGAAGGATAACTTGTGTGAAAATTACAAAGTAATTAACTAGTAATTACTAGTGCTACTAGTAGTAAGAGTAGTAGTAGTAGTAGTAGTAATATTACTAGTAACTAGTAATTACTAGTTGTAGTAGTTGTAGTAGTGTTGCTAGTAATTACTAGTAGTGAATGTGTCACTGAACATTAAATTGAATGCAATAAATATAACCTGTTAATCGAATGATAATGAAAGATAAATTGAGAGAAAATGACAAATGATCAATTGTAGATGAATCATAAATGAAAAGTTGAAATGCAACCAGCCCAAGGCGGGATTCGAACCCTCGCCTCCTGTGTACCGGCCACGGGTCTGCTTCAGTCGTCTACCCATTGAGCTGCAGAGACTTGCTGCCATCGTTGAAGTGTCGAGTTGTGGGAATGCTGGCAACGCAATTTCAGGAGAAATTTTTAAGTGTGAAGGCTGAGAGGCTGAATAAAAAATTGTGGATTTGATTGGAAATGACATTAAATGTTGTGAAATAATATTGATGGATATTAGAATGACCTGGAATGAGCTGAACTGTTTCAAGTTGGAACACTTTGAATCAGTGAAAAAATGTGAAAAAAAAAATTGGAGGAGAAAAAAAGTATATTTTTTTTTTTTTGACGAGTGTTAATTCTTGGCATGTTGCAAATCATTCCTACGGTGAATTCAATGTGCTGAATGATTGAAATCTGTTAAGTCGGATGTGCCAATGGAAATAAACAACAAATGTTTAGCAGAAAAATGTTGAATTCTTTGAATGAGGGAAAAAAAACTGGAATGCACTATTTTTTTTTGGAATGAGTAAAATACAAGCCCAGAAGAATATTTAGAATTGGAACGGTGAGAATCAGTGGGAAAATGTGGAAGGAGGAGCGCATACAGAAGGCTTTAATGCAGCGTCTCTACTGCAGAGAACAAAATGGCCGGCAGGCGGCAGCAGAGTATAAGAGATCAACCAGGGCCATGTTAAAATGAGCTGATTTTCCCACAGTTCTAAACAGATTTGTGAATAATGATGAAACTTCGCTATATTCTCATGGCAATTGCTGCAAAACAGAAACAGATAGAAATGTACTTTTTTTTTTTTCTTGATGAAAGAAGAGACTAATCTTTCTTTTGGTCGGTTCCATTTTTTATAGTCATAGAACACTATTCTGAGGGCCTTGCGATATCAGACAAAAATCCAGCGAAGGGTTGTTGCTTCAGTGAAAATGAGTTAAATGCAATTCGTTGCATTTATTTACAGATTTAAAAATCAATTTGCATGTGACAGTTGTGTTCATTTGCGTGCTTGCATGTATGAGAGTCCAGAAATTGAAAAATGAAGTTGCACATTGCACACTTTCACATTTGGTTGCTGTTTGAGGCATTTTCTGTGGACGAATACTGCCGATTTTTCTGTCCCACAATTCAATGTTTTGAGGAATTAGTGATGGAAAATGACAAATACTCAGCACGTTGTTTCTCGCGGTTGCCTCCGTATTTGGCAGTCCAGTCTGTCCGGCCGTGCACCGGCGGCAAGTTTGTGTTCCTGTCGAAGGTGTTCATTCTGGAGAAACGTGCACTCGGGCAAGGGCGAGTGATCGGAGGAGGAGCTCCGAAGTCGTCGTCGTGCGCCGTTATTTGCTTATCTGGGGGATCATCAGCACAGACACTTTCGGGATTAAAACGTGAAAATTCACCGTTTTGTCTTCTTGTTTGTAGTTTTTACCTTTACTGGAGAAAATTGCGTTCTTGGCCAGTTTGATTTTGGAGTCCATCCTGAGATCGGCGGGCGCTGACAGATCAACTAAAGGTTTGGAAAACGGACACTCGTTTTGGAGCGTTCGATCGGAAAGAAACGAGTGACGCCTGCCTGATGGTTTGGAACTTACCGGCGGACGGGCCTCCAATCTGCGCCATCCGTTTACGGTCTTTGGTTTCGGACTTTTCAAGAGGTGAAAGATTCGTCTTGGATGTGAAGGAGTCTGTTGATGACGAGAGATACAAAAAAAATGATTTGACAAATGTATTTTGTTGTCGACCTCCTCCCATCGACCGGACCTTTAATAAGCGGCAGCTCAATTTCTTGTCTTTCAGCGAAGCCCAAAATGTCCCACAAGCTTTTGCCGACTCCCTCGTTCCCCGTTGAAGATCGTCTTTTTGGATCGATGCCTGAAAAACCACAAAAAAAACAAAAAAAAAGTTTGTGTCAATTCACGTTTGCTGTGTTGCTGGCCAGGCTACTCAAATATAAATCATAAAGGTCTAAAAATCGTGATAATTACGTGATGTTTGGATATCGTTACATCTCTACTAATTAATTAAAAAACAAAAAAAACACAAGACATATGCACTTTTTTTGTCCATCTATCATTTCTGTCATTAGATCTGCTTGGGCAGCGCTTGGCCCGATGTGGCCAGTCGGACGGTCGAGCTGATGCAAAATGACGTAATTTGATGTGATGGTGGCTACAGACTGTAGCGGCGCATCCTGACCTGGCAGGTATCTGGACTGGCGCAGGTAATGCTGCTTGGGAGACAAGATTGCAGCGTCACCTTTGTTGCTGCTTGTTGGTTTTACTGGCACGGAAGTCTTTGGCACGGGAAAGCTAGACACACACGCAAAAAAAAAAAGTTTGATTGGATTTTTCTTCATTATGGAAGCGTATTGCATTTACTTGAAAAAAAAATCTGTTTTGCTGACTTTTAGGGAACTTTGTTTTTTTTGTGTGATTTTCGTAATTTTTTTTTTTCTTTTACTGAATATTTTTTTTCTGTATTATAAATATTCAGAAAATCAGGGGGAAAAGGTATTCTGAAAAACAAGGAGAAAAACATTATTCCAAAAAACAGAAAAAAAAACAACTATTCCAAAAAAAAAAGAAAAAAAATATTCAAAAGAACAGAAAAAATTCTAAAAAAAGAAAAAAATTATTCCAACAAAAAGAAAAATATTCAAAAAAAGAACAAAAAATAAAAATAAAAAACAAACAAATATTTAAAAAAAAAAAAAACCAAGAAAAAAAATCCCAAAAAACAAAACAAAAAATATTCCAACATCTGAAAAAAAATTCCCAAAAATCAGGAAAAGAAATATTCCAAAAAGCAAACAAATTTTTTTTCCAAAAAACGGGGAAAAAAATATTCCAAAAAACAAAGGAAAAAATCCAAAAAACTGAAAAAAAGTATCCCACAAACAAACAAACAAACAAACAAACAAACAAAAAATATTCCAAAACAGAAGTTGATGCTATGTTTTTTTTAAATATTTTTTTTTTAATAATGTTTTTCCTCCAGTTTTTCTGAATATTTTTTGCCTGTTTTTCTAAATATTTTTTATGACAGGAAAAAATATTCAGTAAAACTGAAAAAAATATTAAAAAAAAAAAATGAAAAAAAATTGACTTAAAAAAAAAAAAAAAAAAAAAACAAAGCTCCCCAAAAAATTCGTCATAAAAACAGGAGTTATTTTTTTATTTTTTTCAAGTGAATGCAATACGCTTCCGTACACGACGCGTCATGAACGTGAAGACTTGCGAATGAGCGCTTATACCAAGTGTGGGCCTCATCGAATGAGGCTCCTTCAGCCCTCAAAGTGTTGATGGTCGGCTTCTTGGAGATGGAAACGCCCACGTCGTCGTCGTCAGCGGCGGCCATTTCCCAGCTGTCCACGCATTTGACGGACGTTTGACCCCATCGTCTTCGCCCCCCCCTCGCCCGGCTAACGCCGTTCCCTCCTTTTGTCGCCTTTCGATTTCACAGAAAGGGAGAAGCTCACCTCTTTGTTTTTGTTTTGATTTGGAACTACACGAGGCGAACGAACGCGAGTGGACTTACAGCTAGCGGCTGCCGGTTGGTAACCAGGCTGAGAGGTTCCTGCTGCTCTTCCGCTGAAATCAAGCTGGGACACGCTTGCTGCTGCTGCTGCTGCTGCTGCTGCTGCTGGTGGGACGGTTGGACGGACGGATGAAGCGTCGGGCGCAGAACTTGGCCGCTCCTGTGCGGCGACTCCGCTTGCGCCTTTTTGGGCTCCCGAAACAATCTGTTTGCTTCACAAGCAACTTTTTCTTCGGCGACTCCTTTGCTATGCTTTGACTGCAACTCGTGCTGCTTGCAGTACTTGAGAGGGTCCGCAAGCGACTGGCCCACGTGAAAGTAGGGATAGCGCAGCGCCTGGAAATCACAACCAAAACACACACCATGTTGAGGAGAAGATTTGATTGATTTTTTTTGCAATTATCTGGCGTTCCAGTGCACGATACTGAATAACGCGCAGGTGGCTGCTCATGTATTTAAATATAACCGGATAGCCGATAAGCCAAGACTTTTGAGGTGGTGAGGCGGCCATATTGCTCCTCCCAAGAAACATTTCTCGCCATACCATCCGATACATTTACAGTATCCAAAATGGAGAATATTTGAGACAGTACTTAGTAGGGGTGTGAATTGCCTAGTACCTGACGATTCGATTCGTATCACGATTCACAGGTCACGATTCGATTCGATACCGATTAATCCCGATACGAATTTATAAGTCGATTGTTGCGATTTTTTTTCATTCAAATTGAGAAAATACTAATCAGTAAGCTTGTAGAGTGTAAGATTTATATGAAAATGTATTATTTATTTATCTGAAATTTCAGTCTTATAGAAGTTGTAATCTGTTTCATGTTTGAACAGCATTAAAATAAAATATTAAGGCTTAATGTTACGTTCATATAACATTCTTCCATGCTCAAGGTGTGAATCAAAAAAAAAAAATTCAAAAAAATTTAAAAAAAAAAAATCGATTCGGCCGATTATTGAATCGATTCGAGAATCACGCGATGTAGTATCGCGATATATCGCCGAATCGATTTTTTTAAACACCCCTAGTACTTAGTAGAAACAACATGATATATGGTGTTTTAACTCTTTTACTGCCACACATTATAAAAAAATTTTTTTTTAAAAACTTTAATATGACAAAGGCTTTGATCATTTACATAATCCTTGAAAACGTTCTGTTTCATCAAATTTCATACACATTGAGACCATTGAAAAGAGATACCCGCCAAAATAAAATATTTCCTGCAGGTTGTTGTCATGTGAAGAAAGTCCATAAGTGAAAGTGATTTTTTTTTTTTTTTTTTTTTTGTGTGTACCTGAGCAGCTTTTGGCCTCTTCTTGGGATCCCACTGCAACATGTCCTTCATGAGCGCGACGGCTTCGTCGCTGGCGTTGGGGATGAGCACGCTCAGGCAGGTGGGGTAACATTTTGGAAAGCGGAAGTTCATCAAGCTGGCTAAAATGTAGCCCTCGGGCCAGTCGGCCTACGACGCGCAAACAACGTGAAGTGGCCCCTCAAATAAATCAAGGTTTTGCTCATTTGGAGATCATGGCTCACCTTCGTCAAGGTTCCCAGCACTTGACAGATCTTGAAGAGCTCGTCCACCTCGCTGTTGCCGGGGAAGAGCGGGCGCAGCGTGTACAGCTCGGCCATGATGCAGCCCACCGCCCAGACGTCGACGGGCGAGCTGTACGACGTGAACCTGAGCAGAATTTCCGGAGCTCGGTACCTGCTCGACACAACAACAACACCAACATCATCTTCTCGTCTTCTCTCGACTGGACGACATTTTTTTTTTTGGTCGTCATTTTCGAACTCACCATCTGGTGGCCACGTAATCGGTGTACGGCGGCTGGGAGCGGATTTCCCGGGCCAGGCCAAAATCGGCAATCTTAACCAATTCTGGACCATTGCAAAGCAAGTTCTCCGGTTTCATGTCACGGTGGAAATAGCCTGCAAGCAAATGTTGGCGTTGAATTCGCTGACGGACATTTGACAGCATTTGGATGTTTTTTTGAAGAGAGCAAACGAAATTGTCTTCAAGGACGCCAAATCAAGCAAATGAAAGAATGAATTCTCCTCTTTGTATGCCAGTAAAGTTTGATATTTACAGTAGAACAGCAGCAGATGAAAAAACACGATATGGGATACATATACAAATAGTTTTGGCTGAGCTTAAGTTGAGCTGCATATGTATTTTTCAAGTTGAAATATTTACGCTACATGTTTGAGAGTAGTTCCTAAAATTGTTCATGTCAAGAAAGAAGAATTTCTTACCGTGTTTATGCATGAAAGCTAAGCCAGACAACACTTGAAACATGATGTTCCGGATCTCGTTTTCCGAGAACATCACATAGTTCCTGGCAGCATCAAAGATGGGCAAAAAAATAAATAAATCATTTCCAAAAATGAATTGAAGTGCAAACAAATGATGCAAAGTCACATTTTACCTATCAGTCATGAGCTGGTAGAGGTTTTCCTTCATATACTCAAAGATAAAGAAGAGGTGATTATTTTTCCTGATGACCTCTTTCAGTTTGATCACATTGGGATGGTTTAGTTTCTTCAGCGACTGTTATTATACACGGAAAACAAAAGTCATCAATAACAATTCCACTCGATACATTCTTGATAGTCGCGATTGGCACTGCATATAAGCGCACCGGTTGCAAACACACTCAAACAGTAAAGAAAAATAAATGTCAGTGACACTTTTTGAACAAATTCTCACCTTCAACTCCCTGAGATTCATACACTCTTCCCAAGAATAAAACTTCCTCTTCATCCTGAAAAATGACAACATTCAGGATTCCGTCGGCTTTCTTTCGCTGGCATTTGAATGTCGCCATGTCTTACAACTTAACGATTAGCTTGCTGTTTCTTTTATTGTATTTTTGACAATCAATCACGCCGACAGAAGCTTTATGAATGCGGTAGATGCCACGAAAAAAAAAAAAAAAAAAAAAAAAAAAAAAAACTTTCGACGTCCGGGTTTTACATCTCAGCGTCATTTCCGGCCACTGACGGCCGCGTTCCAACACTCGCACGCCCAGCGCTGCCGCCCCCCTCCCCCTCCCCCACCCCCCACGACCCCCCAACCAGTCTCAGCTCTCCGAAATGCTTCGGACAACTGACGGACACGCTACATACTCAAAGGCGGAAGCGCAAGAACTGTGCCGCGGATCACACGTCGCAAACAGGAAGTGGAAACCAGGAAGTTCCGGTTGAAACCAGAGGGCAGCCATCTTGCGTTGCCCTAACTTACAGACCATTTCTGTAGCCTTCTGTTCTGTTAAGTATGTAATTTGAGAGGCACATTTTACTCCAAACAGGGATGCTAGCGTATAAAAACACTTGATAAGTGTTTTCAGGAAAAAAAAGAACAGAGGTTGTCAGTAACCGCGGCAACATAAGATTGTTAGTCCCCGCCCCATTTACTTTTGGGCCAGTTACGCCTCCATTGTGTCAACACCACAAATCAATCAGGTGATCAGCAGGCAGTTGTTGGAATCTGTGTATCCAGCTCTGCTTACCTTGCGTGAAGCCTTCACTGGCAAATCGTTTCACAGTAGTGAATAAAAAAAAATACATTTTCCATAACAATGTGTCCCTTTTTTAAAGTGATCCTTACGCCACTTTATTTCTTCATACATTCAGTTTATGAATGGGGATGAGGCAACATGTTTTGACCGCGTCTAAGCTTGTTCAGATCCAAACGAAGCCGTCTTACCCAAAATGTGGCAAAAGCTGCACTCACCTCTTGATGGCAACCAGCTCGCCCGTCTCGTTATTCTTGGCCAGGAGGACACTTCCATACGTGCCATCACCCAACTGTTTGAGCATCGTGTAGCGGTTCATTTTTTTCTCACGTGGCTGGCTCGCCTCCTCACAGAGGAGACTCCAGACTGTAAACTATATTACAACACAAATATTATTTATTTCAATTTGGCTTTTTTTTTTTTTCAAATACTGAAATAGAAGTTGCAGTTTTGTCCTTTTACCTGTCTTCCTGGCCAGCAAATTGGAGCGTCAGCACCTGTTTGGATGCAGTTAAGACGCCTCGTTCATCTAAACGGAGATAAACCTTTTCGCAGCGAACGATCCCCAGTGAGGCCGAAGTGGATTAAGTTGACATGTGGTTCCGAATGTGTGCCAGTGGAGAAAGCTCGACGTCGCAGGTTGAATCTAGGGCAGCTTAAATGCTCTCAGAATGCACACACAGTTCCACAAAAGACAGACGATGATTTCATGCCAGTTTTTTTTGGGGACAATGTTTTACAGTACGTATATCAAAAAATTATGATTTATAATGGGAGTCAATGTGGCCAAAATTGGCATTTTGTAAAGAATCATGGTTTGCAATAATTTAAATTACCGCATGGTGCCATTTTGAACCTCTACAAGTTATGACAATCGGCGGATTTATTATTAGGCCCATTATTTTTTTGCTTCTATATCTTTGATATTCTTTGGTATAACACACCAATCACGTAAATATATTTATTTATTTTTTTAAAAAGGGAAAAGGTGACAAATACCACAGGGTTAAAAAAAATAAATAAAAAAATCCAGTACTGTACCTGTACTTATTTTGTGCAGTAGATGGCGATGAAGCACACCAAAACGCCGAGGACGCGAAACGCATACAGATCGGGCACGTCTTTCATCGATTGCTTTGGGCTGCGTCCGTCGTCCTAACCCGGAAGTTGTTGTCACTTCTGCTTTGTCAATAAATATTCGCACGTACAAAAAAATAAAAATAAAAAAATAAAAAAAATGAGCGAAGCGCAAAACGGAGAGACGCCGGACCCGATTTCGGTTCACAACTTTTCGGAGAGGTTGATGGAGCAGACGGTCCACTTTCACGTCATGAAACTCAGCGGCGGATTTTTCCTCTGGGTCGGTTCGAGTCCGCTTCTGAGCAACATGGCGGTTTCGATGAGCAGCAGATACGTGAGTGCCACAAAAAAAAAATAACTCGGCATCACTTTGCAAAACGTCTTAATGAAGGGCTCGTCAAGACAAATGACGTTTTTCCCCTTTGCAAAGTGATCACGACGCTGTTTAATGATGATGACGTCATCCGATGCGGCTTCTTTTTAGCTGTTTCAAGTCGTTGCATACTCGCATGAAATGAATGAGAATGAATGAATAAATACATAAGTGAAGACCGAAAGTGAAGTAGATCTTAATCTGGGAGGCGTAAATGAGTGAAAACATTTTGATATTAAAATGTGTTTCAGTGCAACTAAACACTTTTTTTTTTTTTTTTTTTTTCTACAGGACTCAATGCCATTATCCACGTTAGTGATGGGAGACCCTTCAGATACTTCTCTAAATTCTTTGGCACAGAGATTAGGTATTGCTGCAGTCTCTTTTATTTTACAGACAAAATAATTGAAAAAAAAAAAATCATACTGTAGAATGATCAAAGTTGACCACAAAGTGTTCCATCAAACATGCCGAGTCGACTGACGACCAATTTATTCTCATCTCAAATCCAAACTTTGCCGCCACATTCATTTAAATGTCTCGCTGAGTGATTGATTTATCATCTCACTTCTTTTCCATCACTGGTTCAGTTCTGGGGCATATATATATATATATATATATATATATATATATATATATATATAATATATATATATATATATATATATATATATTATATATATATATATATATATTATATATATATATATATATATATTATATATATATATATATATATATATATATATATATATTGTTTCTTAATTGAAAATGAGAGAAAAATGTCGACCGTGGACCCTAACCTGAGATTTTACACGATATACTGACTTGCAAAGTAAATATTTACCCCACTCATTTTCACTATATGACTACTAGTCTGAAGTATGAGAGCAACAAAAAAAAAAATATATATATATATATATATAAAAATACTAATTATATAAAATAAAAATATGTAAGAAGATGAACATCTCAAATTTTAGGGGCAAAATGCCACCATTTATTTAATCAATATTTTTGGGTGCACACAGTTCCACAAAAGACAGACGATAATTTAATTTATCGTTATTTACATGATGTCAATAACTTCAAGTAAAGCTTGCAACCACAAATTATACAGTAATCATTTGGTGTTTTTTTTTTGTTTTTTTTGTATTTGAGGCCCCAAATGTGATAACTAAGTCTAAAAAGAACTCAAAACCCATCTGTTTATTTATTTATTATTACGAATGTTTACTTTTGTAATGAGTTTATGTTTTGGACTATTTTTTTTTTTTTTTTTTTTTTTTTAAAGCTTTTTGTACCAATTTTATCTTTGTCCTTGATTTTTTATTTTTAACTACCTGTTCAGTGCTATACAAAATAAATGTATTATTATTATTATTATAAAAAAAATTGTAGTCAATTAGGATTTATTATGACTGAATTATTCTTTTTTTTTAAAGTATGTTACATGATTTTATTGATGATCTCCTTTTCGCTGAACTCTCATATGAAGATGGACCAAAATGAGGATTATTATTTTGTTGTTTCCACGACGATATCTGCAGATCAGAACGCAAACGTGTTGAACATGAAAACAAACTGTTGGCGAGTGTACTTAATTGTGCGCATTTGCAGCCAAGAAGACGAAGAAGCAAGTGTTTGTGAGTTGCAGCCTTCCGACGAGCGACTCGGGCCTCTCGCTGCTCGTGGAGAAGCGAATCAAAAAGGAGATCCAGCTTCATCCGGGGAAGTTTTGATTTTCGGCACAAAAATTGGTTGCAACCACGACATCCGACAACACGATAACATCCAGTGTTCTTTTATTGACACAATAAATTAAGTGGGTTTTTTTTATTATCAAAACATGTCAGCCTATGGCTTCTTTTTTTTTTTGTGTGTACAAATACATCATTAAAAAATAAGATTTAGAAAACCGTTTTAGTGGCTTGAGTTTTTTTTTTTTTTCTTCTTCAGTTGAACTGTTGAAAAACAAAGAAAACATACAGATTGTTCAAAACACAAGAAGTACAAGGAAGATGTCGGATGCGACAGTTCTGTCATGTGCTTATTATATTCGATCATAACTGTAAAGGTGAACGCGTGCATCACAAATGGTCGTTATTGAATAGGGATGTAACCATAATGGCGATGTCGTGATATCAAAGCTGCCACAATATATCGTCTGGAACCTTTTTTTTGTTTCGCCAACCTCCCCCACAATATCGTGATAATTATCGTAGAATATCGTGTTCTATTGCTATAAAAACATGGAACCTACCAAAGGAAAGTTTCACAGCAATTAACGTTAGAATATAGCAAAGTTTCATCATCATCATTCACACCTGATGAAAACTGGCAAAAAGAGCTTGTTGCAACATCACCCTGGTTGATCTCTTATACTTTGCTGCCACCGGCTGGCCGTTTTTGTAATAACTACCATTGCTTCAACCGTTCTCTTCAGTTCAGAGGACACATCAAAGCCTTCTTTATGCTCTACCATAAAACCCCCCCCCCAAAAAAAACGTATAAACACGTCTTTGGGACACTGGTACTATTTAAAATAGAACGTATTTATACGTTTTTGGGGCGCAAATGAGTTAATATCGCATCACGACGTTTGGATATCGTTACATCCCTATTATTTATTGAATGGTACATGAACACGGTTTTGAATGTAGTACTAAATATTCCTAACAAACAGCCAATCCTGTTCTAAGGCGGACTGCTCTATTCTAATCATCACTAGTTCTAGTTTTTGTAATTGTGCTTTTTTTTTTTGGCTAGTTCATCATAGGAGCAGGATGACATCATGAACACAAGTTGGCGTCATTCAAGTGACCAAAAAAAAAAAAATGTCCAAAAGAAGCAATCAAAAATGTTGAGAGTCATCATAAGACTTGTCGAAAAGAACTTTGGAGTCCATTCGACTCTCATGTCACTTTGAGCATTTCCCTGCAGTCTCCAAGGTTTCCGATTGCACGTGATCGACACAACCATCATACGCCTTCACCAACCACCTGGAATGCTTTTCAAAATCGGCGACGACGCCCACTTCCACTCGGGAGGAGGAAGCGCCACCGGTGAGAAAAATTCATTTGTGCCGGTTGCTTCATGCAAAAAAACAAAACGCTGATCGTTGGCTGAGCCGATTCCTGCATCCGAACGACTTTCAGATTGGCTCTCGATTTGTAGTGCAAAATACAAGAACGGCGAGTCTGCCGATTTGCCTTCGTCAGCTCCTCGGACCTGCGAAAAGACTCGCAAGAGGGTCGACAGCCGAGACTTTGGACAAACAAAGTCAGCTCAAATGTTTCGGTGATTCTCCAATTATCGTAAAATCCCGCGATTAACACGCACCCGCGCGTATAACGCTGCACAAAATCTGCCTTTTTTTTTGCCATATTTGTGTATAAAACGGCGCCCTGATTTATTGCGTAGGGCGACCTCACAGGCATTCCGTGAAATTCCGTACGTCATGTCAACGTCACAACATTACTTGTCGATTAATCAATTAATTTTGACCGCTCGACTCTGTTGACTAACATTTTTCCAGGCCGAAATTTGTTCCAATTTGTTGTTGTTCTCCACCATCGACAAAAAAGTTTCAGTGCAAAAAACGGCCGCTCGCGCCGGCATTCCGTGAAATTTCGTACGTCATGTCACGCCACAACATAACTTGTCGATTCATCAATTAATTTTGACCGCTCGACTCTGTTGACTAACATTTTTCCGGGCTGAAATTTGTTCCAATTTTTTGTTGTTCTCCCCCATCAACAAAAAAGTTTCAGTGCATGAAAAACGGCCGTTCGCGGCGGCATTCCGTGCAATTTCGTACATCATGTCAACGTCACAACATAACTTGTCAATTAATCAATTAATTTTGACCGCTCGACTCTGTTGACTAACATTTTTCCGGGCTGAAATTTGTTCCAATTTGTTGTTGTTCTCCACCATCGACAAAAACGTTTCAGTGCATGAAAAACGGCCGTTCGCGGCGGCATTCCGTGCAATTTCGTACATCATGTCAACGTCACAACATAACTTGTCGATTAATCAATTAATTTTGACTACACGACTCTGTTGACTAACATTTTTCCGGGCCGAAATTTGTTCCAATTTGTTGTCGTTCTCCACCATCGACAAAAACGTTTCAGTGCACGAAAAACGGCCGCTCGCGCCAGCATTCCGTACAATTTCGCACGGCATGTCACGCCGCAACATTACTTGTCGATTAATCAATTAATTTTGACCGCTCGACTCTGTTGACTAACATTTTTCCGGGCTGAAATTTGTTGTCGTTCTCCTTTGAATTCTTTTTCATTGTTTTCCAAAGTAAAAGCAGACGTTTGTAAATGTCTGATTTTGATGAAATGCAGAAGATAAATCGATCTTCTTTCATGAAGGATCACAGAAATCAGAGAATTTGGACCATTTTAAATGTAAAAATGGCTCCAAACAATTACTGGATTCTGACAATAGTTGTGGATGAATTTGATAATCGATGAATTTTTGACCGCTCTCGATCCTGATTTTTGAGTGTTATTCACGGGATTTCCCAGTCATAATTTGGCAAGAGATGACAAATGGCAATTTCACGCGGTTCTTCCCTTCCAAATATGGCAGTCGCGCTCAAACGCCATTGGCCACCACCACGGCGGCGGCGCGGCCGCCAATCAGCTCGCCGCCGGTGGCCAGCGAGTAGGAGGCGGGCACGGCGGCCAGAGCGGTGGCGGCGGCGACGGCGGCGCCCCCGGTGGCCGACAGGCGGACGCGCGAGCAGTCGCGCTCGCCCTTGGCCAGCAGGAGGTGCTGCTCGCCCGGGCGCGGCGCGGCGCGGCGGGCGAAGGTCTCGCCGTCGGCCAGCGTCTCGGGCAGCGGCTGCCCGCGCGGCTCGGGCAGCAGCAGCAGGCAGATGATGCACAGCAGCGTGCAGCAGGCGAAGATGACGTGATGCAGGAAGTAGCCCTTCTGGTTGTGGAGCTCCATGATGGGCGCCGTCAGCATGCCGAAGCCGGCCGAAGCCAGGACCACGCCCACGCCGCCGCCCCTGCGGCCGCCACGTTTCACTTTAGTGACTCATCAAGACGGCAACTTCAACTAACTCGCTGATTGGGTCATTCATTACACACCAGAGGAGGTCCTCAAATATTATATTTATAAAAAATGCACATCATAAATGTTCAGATTAATAGTTATTAATACACCAGGTAAAAAAAAAAAAGCTGATTCTATTTATTTATTTTTTTACTAAAAAAATGTAATTTAGAATGACTGTTTATTTTTTATATTTTATTTTTTATTTCATTATTACTATTGTTTTTTTATTTAGCAAAGTATTGACTGGTCCTTTTCAACAAACTTTTTTTTTTTTTTTTTTTTTTTACTTTTGGTTTGTGCAGGAGGTCCTCAAAGTTTATTTGTTATATTTAAAAAAAAAAAAAAAAAAAGTACATTGTTGAGATTAATAGTTATATTAATATGTCAGGTTAAAAAAAGGACTGATTTTATGTTTTTTTTTGTTTGTTTGTTTTTTACTAAAAAATGTATTACACAATGACTGACTATTTTATTTAATTTTAAATTAAAAAAATTTTGTTTCATGAATTTTTTTTTTTTTTTTTTTTAAAGAAAATAATTTGGTAAAAAAAAAAAAGTGACAGTCACATAATCGTATCTCGCCACGGGCAACTCGGGACTCACCTGATGACGGTCGGTGTGATTTCAGCGCAAAAAAAGATGCTGAGCGTGCTGACAGCGTGAGAAGAGAACATGCCGATGATGGAGAAGGCCACCGAGAACTTCCTCTTCAGGCTGTCGCGCAGGACTGCGACATTAACAACAACAAAATCACGTAAGGAAAAAAACAAACATTCATCATCGTGATTTATATCCAAGCAGACCACGAGAGGCGTACCTGTGTCATATCGAAGACTGTACTTCCCAATCACTGGATCGCGTGAGCGGTTGGTGCGTGGAGGGCAGAAAAAATCAAAGAAAAATGTTATTGGCAAAAACAGAAAGAAACAACAAGAAAGCAGCACATCCCTTCAAACGAAATTGGATTTTGGATCGCGAGCAAGTTTTGTGGATCCCACTGGGCTTCATCTATTTCAATATTGAGCACAAGTATTTAAATAAAATAAAATAAATAATAATCATTGTAATTATTCTTCTTCTTATTATTATTATTATTTTAAATTAATTAATTAATTAATGCTGTTTTTGTAAATATTGCACACAAGTAATACACATTTAAAAAAAATAAAACTAATACTGAAACTAACTAAAACAAAGCATTTATTAAATAACTAAAACTAATAAAAACTGAACCAAACCACCCTGAAAACTAATTAAAACTAAAAAAAAAAAAAAAAAAAACTCAAAACAAAATCAAAACTAAAATGAAAAATTCCAAAACTATAACCCTATATATACTATATATAACTATAATTTTGTTAACAACATAAAATAAAAACAAAAATGCTTTATAAAAATTATTGAAAAAACAAAAAACAAAAATGCATTTTTAAATACCTAAAATTTGAAAAAAACAAAAAAACAGAACCACCCTGAAAACTAATTAAAACTAAGTAAATTAAAAAACAAAAACTCAAAACGAAAATAAAAATTAACTAAAAAAAAACAAACAAAAAACAAAAAAAAATCTAAAACTCATACTGAAACTAACTAATAATAAAACTAAGCATTTATTAAATTACTAAAACTAATAAAAATGAACAAAACCACCCTAAAAACTAATTAAAAGTAACTAAATTAAATAACAAAATCTATAAATAAACAAAACTCAAAACGAAATAAAAAACGAACTAAAACGAAAAATCTTTTTTTCTTTTCTTGCTTGCACACCAAAAAGAACTTAAAAAAGGATTTTTCTTTCCTCTCCCTCACAATTGAGCAGTCCGAGCTGCAGCAGCGACGCGAGAGCCGTGATGATCATGAAGGTGAGAAGTCCTCCGCGCCGGCCCATCAGCGCCACCATGGGGCAGAGCGCCACGCACGTCGCCACGGCGATGCCCGCCATGGTGTAGTAGTCGGTGTGGCACAGAGCGGTGGGCTGCGCCTCCGGGTCCATCATGCTGCGAGCGAAGCAGTGGTGGATCCCGTAGCCTGTCAACCTGGCCCCAAAAAATAAAAAGGATCAACAACTCATCTTTACTTCTTAACTCATTTGATCCCAAAAACGTATAAATACGTTTTAGTTTAAATGTTTGAAGTGTCCCAAAGACGTATTTATACGTTTTTTTTTAATGCTAAAGCACACAGAAGTATACTTTGGCAAAAGGAAAAAAAAAACACAAACGTATAAATACGTTTTAGTTTAAATGTTTGAAGTGTCCCAAGACGTATTTATACGTTTTTTATTTTTTCTAAGCCAAAGCATAAAGAAGCATGCTTTAGCATAGAGAAAACAAAAACGTATAAATATGTCTTTGGTAAAAAAATAAAAAATAAAAATAAACCCGACTTACGAGTTGACACAGAGCACCACGATGTTCTTCCACAGGTTCCTGGTGCTCATCATCTTCACGATGCAGGTCCGCTGGGGCTCCTTGTGCAGATCCTGCTCCAACTCTGCTCGAAGACATGATGACACACCTTCAGACGCATTCCGGGAGTCAATCGATCGGAAAATCAATTGCAAAAAAAATAAAAAATTGTCTGTGACAGCAGATACAATGAAAACAGCAGAGGCCCCAGTATTGAACCCTGTGGAACACCACACATTCCATTATACATGAGAGTTGCATGTACATATTCGTCGGACGACTTTCTTTTTTCTTTTTTTGCTCAACATAGTTTGAAGGGATTACAAAAAAATATGATGCACCATCGCAACAGCCACAAATCGACTACTGAGCACATGAAATTCACTTGCGTCACACGTAAGCAAGCAATCACTGGCGAATAAAAAGTAATCAGGAGAAAATATGCTTTTGTCATACTCTAATACAAAATTTAAATGATTCACTTTAGTGATTAATCGATTGAATCGTTGCTAGATTCATCAATTTTAAAAACATCTAATGAATGAAAAAACATTCACAATAAATTAAAAATCGTACCAAAACAAAAAAACATATCATAAATGAAAAAAAATGTATACTGTGCTGTATAATAATAATAAAAAACAACATTTTTTTAATGGAAAAAATTAATTAATTGAAAAAAGAACATATATGATGCATGAAAAAGCATTTATAATAAATTAAAAAAATCATACCAAAACGAAAAAACATATAATAAATGAAAAAAAATGTATACTGTGCTGTATAATAATAATAATAAAAAAAAACATATTTTTAATGGAAAAAGTGAATGTAATTGAAAAAAAAAGAACACATATGATGCATGAAAAAGCATTTATAATAAAGTAAAAATCATACCAAAATGAAAAAACATATATACGTAATATATACATGTATAATTAACGTTTTTTTTTTTTAAATTAACACGGATTTGCAGGTCGTTTTTGGAACATAACATAAACGTTATCACCTGAAAGAACTCTGCCGGCCTCACTTGTCAGGTCAACTTGGTTCTTTCTTGCAATGCGCAGCATCATTTCTTTTGAGCGTCTGTAGTGCTGAGTGGTCAACAGCCAGCGGAACGATTCGGGGAAAATCCTGCCGTGACGAAAACAAGCAAACATGAACAACAAACCGCAGTCGTGTCCACGTTTTTTTTGTTTTTTTTTTGCCAAAGCGACAAGACTTGTCGTCCTCGATCCATCAACTCACCAGACGTACGGCAGCATCAGGACGAACGGGCTTATGATGACAATTTGCAGGAGCTGCCAGTCGTCTCGGTCCGGCCAATCGCGGCACAGCGCCGCCACGCCGGGCATCAGCAGCTGACCCGCCACCATCAGGAAACTGGCCACCATGGTCATGGAGAAACGCCAGGCGGGCAAGCAAAGCTCCACCCCTGAAAATGGAGAAGAAAAAACAAAAAACAAAAAGATGTGGAAAATATCTTGGAAGCTTTTCAGGCGTTTACGTGTTAGCTGAAATGGTCACCGTCATAAAAATCTTTTCTGGATTGGGAATTCTTGGTATTGATGGGAACACACAAATCGATTTTGCTGAACTCATTTGCTCCCAAAAACGTATAAATACGTTCTATTTGATATGTCTTAAGTGTCCCAGAGACGGAGAAGACCCACGCGGGCACGGGGAGAACATGCAAAGTCCACCCAGGGAGGGTGGAGCCCGGACTCGAACCCGACGAGTCCTCAGAACTGGGAGGCGGACGTGCTAACCAGTTATCCGCCCGAAACACAACATACAAACACACGTTTCACGAGGTAGAATCTCGTGGCAAAAATGGCCGAGCAAACAAAATCCACCATCAAGTCCGAGCTGGACGGATCAAAAACAATCCCCAACTCGTTGTGGTGGTTTCAACTGCTGCCAGCTCGATTGGAATACTGCACACACACACACACACGCACACGCACACACTGGATGGCACAGAGCTTTTGTTGTAGCTGAGAAGCAGAATGGTCTTACTTGTGCTGATTATCTCAGTGCCCCCCTCCGCCCCTCCCACCACCATGTGGGCTCATCCTGGTATCGCCTCACTCAATGCCCCTCCCCTTCCTCCCCCGCCTGGTCTCACCACTCAAGTGTCTCTCTCACCCGAGTCCCATCCCCCATTGACCCCCCCCCCCCCCCCCATTCACCAGGCGCTTCCTGAAATGAACAGTTGGGGAAAACAAAGACACAAGTGGGGGGGAAAAAAAAAAAGTGGGGTAGAAAGAACCGAACTTGATGACAAATAGCTGACAGTGTTGCCACAAGCGCTCATCGAATTTATTGGGAGCTCGAGAGAGAGAGAGAGAGAGAGAGCCGCCGTCTGTGTGGGTGTGGGAGTGTACGATGGAGACGGCCATAGAGGTCTGGAATCATGAATATTTAATGTAAGACTTCATTAATAGCATCGCCATTTACCAGATTCAGATTGAGAACCTGAACTGCCACATTAAACAGTTTAAGGAGGAGTTGTGACAATGGTTTAGTTAACAAAATAATGAAATAACTATGACCAAAAAAAAAAAAAAAAAAAAAAAAAAACATTTTTGGTAAACTAAAATATTTATTTATTTATTTTTTAATTACTGAAACCATAATTTATGTTAAAAGAAATGAATGCCCTCTTGGAGTTGTAGTCCTTTAACTTTGTTTTACCTAAAAGTGACGTCATCTGGCAGCAGCCAATAGAAAAGCACCAAAAGATGATGTCGCGAGTCAAGTCAAGTCAAGTCAAGTCATCTTTATTTATAGAGCGCTTTCAAACAGCCTAGGTAACAAATCTCCTCGTTTGGTCTATAAATGAAAATTGAAATAATTTAATTTAAATAATAATAATAATAATAATAATAATAATAATAATAATAAAAAAAAATAATAATCATCATCATCATCATCATCATAACTAATTAAAAATATTAATAATAATAATAATAATTATTATTATTATTATTATAGCAATACAATAAAAATAAATAATACATTTAAATAAAAATAAATATTCATTTATAAAACAAAATATTACACAGTACAAACTGGGTTTAATACGGCTCAACATTCTATGCACAAATCCATTTCAGAAGTCGGCAAATTGGTAAACTCGGGATAGAATGCGGGACCATCCGAGCTTCATTAGCTTTTAGCGCTAACATCGCCCGTTAGCGAACTCCCCGTGATAGCGTGATAGCGTGCTCTAATTTGGAAAACTACACAAAAAAAAGCTATTGTGACCTGTTTCAATTGTTTATATGCACGCAAACATTTTTTTTTTTTTTTCTGGTCGAGATGGTCAATGGTTGCTGACCAGAAGATTATGACAAGTCTACACACCCCTGTTGAAACGCTAGGTTTTGGTGATGTCAAAAATGAAACCACCACAAATAATTTCAAGGCCTATTTCATCGTTAATGCAACCATATACAACTCAAATGACCAAAAGAAGAAAAACAACTTTTTTCTCTTATTCTCTTTCTCTTATTTTTTTTCAATTGTTATAAACACAACAGTCTTCGTTGAGTGGTTACAATTGACCAACACATCCTCAAATGAAAATGAAAAACAAAACATGAGGAGGAAGAAGCTGGATTCTAACAGCTCCCCCGGGACAATCCCTCGCAAAGGTGCTCAATTAGCAACTCGGAAACACGTCCCAAACGGCCGCCGCACCCAAATATGCCATTTGAGAGTTTGATCGTGGACGCCATGTTGTAGCAAGAGAACCAAAAAAAAAAAAAAAAAGATGAAAGCTTTCAAATGGAGCTCAAGAAAACGAGCGCGCGCGCGTGTGTGCTAATAATAAAACCGTCGAGCGGGAGCGAGAACGCGGCGGTTCAAAGGAAAAAGCGCTTCTCAAAGGAAGAAATTCGGTGAAACTGGAAAGGGACGAGATCAAACAGATTGACAATTCGGATGTCGGGAGGAAGAACGTCAGAACCGTTTCCGTGTATGCAATAATTACCATAAACAGCAGTTGTTGAAAAAAAAATACGACTTTCATGATGCAATTTACATGTAAGTGAGCATTTTTTCGCATTTTCACCAAAACGTCAGAGCTGCAAACATACCACGCGCGCTAAAGTAGGTCGGCAAGTGATTTTTGTTTGTCAACAATATTTGTTTTATGCAACCATCACATCGTGAGTAACAAAGTGGCGTGAGAAAGGCTTTTAAATCTCTGCCGTTTTTAACTCATCCAACCCCAAAAATGCAGAAATACGTTTTTTTAATACTTTGCCCTTCACTCCCAAAAACGTATTTATATGGTTTTTTTTGTTTTGTTTTTTAATTCTACAGCATACAGAAGGTTTTGATGCAGTTTCAGACCTGAAGATGTCGCTTAAAGCAACGGTAGTTATTACAAAAAAACGGCCAGCAGGTGGAAGCAGAGTATAAGAGATCAGCACGGGCCATATTGCAACAAGCTCTTTTTGCCAGTGTTTTCAACAGGTTTGTGAATAATAAACATGAAACATATTCTAACGCTAATTGCTGCAAAACAGAAACAGATACAAATATACATTTTTTTTTTCCTGAAGAAAGAACAGACATTAATCTTTTTTTTGGTAGGTTCCATGATTTTATAGCAATAGAACACAATATTCTGAAAATCAATCAAAATACAGAAAAACATACAGTCAATAATAGATTGGAATCATTTGGATTCCAATCTATTATTGACTGTATGTAAATCACTTTGTTTTGAATATTTACCAATCCCCAGATCAAAAACAGCGAAAACTTTAGCATCTGTTATTTATGTATTTTTTTCCCTGCTCTTCCTTCTCATGCACATTCTGCATCAGCGATGACAAGAGAGGAAATAGAAAACGGCCGCGAGGAAGCAGCGGCAAAAGCCGGCAGGCGTACGTACGTCATTGCATGCATGCATGCAGGCTTGCAGGCTTGCAGGTACTTACTGAGCACGTAGAGAGAGAGCGCGAGGCCCGCCAAGCAGAAGCCCTCAAAGAAGCGCAAGGTGCTGAACATGGTGACATTGACAGAGAAGGCCACACTCAAACCAAACGCCAGCATGAAGAGCACAGACAGAATCAACACCGGGTGGCGACCGAACCTTGGAAGAAGCAGACAAGAAGAAGAAGAAGAAAAAGAAGAAGAAGAAAAACAAAAGTGGTTAAAAAGGCTCACAAACCGAGAATAGAATTACGCTAATCTCGTCAAACAACGGCGACACGGGCCATTGTTTGGCCTCTAGTTTGAAGGGGGGTTGTTGGTCAGTAGGTCATATCAGAATTAGAGTGAAGCCATTTCTTGACATCGTTTCCATGGTTACTGATCCAAGACACAATGCATAGGCTTTATTTTCCCACGAGGCACTTCAGCTGGGTGCAGACCACTGATCTATATATATGACTGGATAGCCGATAGGCCAAGGCGTTTGAGGCGGCGAGGACGCCATATTGCTCCTCCCAAGAAACGTTTCTCGCCATACCATCACGATACATTTACAGTATCCAAATTGGAGAACATTTGTTACCGTACTTACTTAGTAAAAACAGCATAATTTAGGGTGTTTTAAACAAGAGGACATTTTACAACTTGCCTTAAATACATGTATAAATGATATGCTTAACTCGTTTGCTCCCAATAACGTGTAAATACGTTTTTTTTTTATGTTGTACGTGTCCCAAAGACGTATTTATACGCTTTTTTGTTTTTGTTTTTTTGAAATGCTAGAGCATACGGAAGGCTTTGATGCAGCCTCTCAACTGCAAAGAACGGTTGCAGAAATGTTATTACACAAACGGCCAGCAGGTGGCAGCAGAGCAAAGGAGATCAACCAGAGCCATGTAGAAAAAAAAAGCTAAATTACTTAGAATTTTAAATAGATTTGTGAAAACCGATGAAACTTAGCTCTCTTCTAAGGCTAATTTCTGTCAAATGGAAACAGATAGAAACAAACTTATTTTTCCTGATGAAAGAAGAGACTTTAATTTTTCTTTTGGTAGGTTCCATGCTTTTATAGCAATAGAACACAATATTCTGTGGGCCTTGCAAAATGAGTCAAAATTCAGTAAAACAGCCGGCAGCAAGCCCTGCTATTGATTTCGTCCTTCTAGTGGGGCAGCATGAGGGTTTATTCCCCTCAATGTAAAATCTACCGAACCCAACAAATACAAATACCACAACATTCAATTACGAGTAAGAAAATAATCAGCCAAACATGCTATTGGACCATTATTTACACATTATTTTGTTTGTTTTGTGTGAATGTGCACCCATAAATATCCTTAGAGGGAACGTGTGGGTGTGCCGGTGCACATAAAAGTTACTACCTAGAAATTGGTATCTTAAAAGGGGTACCTCAAGGGTCTGTAATAGGCCCCAAATTATTCAACGATATGTGCAATGTTTCTGGAATACTCAAACATGTCTCACAAAAACAAAAACAAACAGGAATGGAGAGGAGAATAAACATACCAGTCGGCCATGATGCCCATCACTAGATATCCAAATATGGAACCCACGAGCAGAGAAAATTTGGCAATATGCACCTTCCAGGCCGAGTCGCACACCAAGTTCCACTGTAAACACAAACAAACAGAAACACAAATATTTCAGACGAGATTTCTCAGGTTTTCAGTGCAACAAGCAGCAATGTAATCACAGATAATCCAGTGAAACGTTTTCACGTCGGACCCACTGACACGGCGACGAGGGCTGGGTCGAAAATATCGACGTATCGATATCGAATCCATATTCCTTTTCATAGCCCAATATCGATTCATGAAACCATGAATTGATACTTTTAACTCTTTGACTGCCAAACGTTATCCAAAAAAACCCCCAACGGTGCCAGTCGATTTGGAGCATTTTCATGTTCATCTTTCAAATCAAACTGAATATTGTGCGGTATTGACGACCTTCAGAGGTGGCTTCAAGCAATGGTAGTCATGACAAAAAACGGCCAGCAGGTGGCCATAGAGTATAAGAGATCCAGGGCCATGTTGCGACGAGCTCTTTTTGACAGCGACCAGTCATCAGGAATGTGAATTTCGATGAAACGTTGCTATATTCTAATGCTAATTGCTGCAAATCAAAAACAGATACAAATATACGTTGTTTTCTTTTTCAATCTTTGCTTTGGTAAGTTCCCTGTTTTTATAGCAATAGAACATAATATTTTGTGGGCCTTGCTAAATCAGTTAAAATCCAATCATAAAAAAACTGGGAGCGAAGGTTGCTTCAGTGAAAATGGTTGTGAGGGAATGAGTTAATTGTCCAAAATATGGAGAACTCAAAAAATTAGACCTAATTCAAAGAAATGGATGCTATTTTCTGACTCAGCAACCCCAAAGTACCTGGAAACTGGAACCTGACCGAGATGCATTTTTTTTGAAGGGGTGGGGCGACGTGCAAAGCACATACACATCAAAAACTCAGAGTTGGAGGTCAGTAGGTCAGACGTGTTTGTATTTGTATCAGATGCTCGTCTTATTGTAATGCTCGACAAATATGAAGATTTGTTTCCTTTTCTGTTGAATTCCTGCATGTGTCGGGTGCTCTCTCGTTACCTTGGTAACCACATTCTGACTAAGTCCCGTGTGTAGCTCCAATGTCCTCTCCTTGCACGCGCACAACACGCCGCCGTCTTCATCCCCGGTGCCGTTGGCTTGGAACCGAAGCGCGGGCACGTCGCCGGTACCGACACCGGTTACCGGCGTCGACGACTCCGCGGTCCACTCGCTACCGTTGGCCAAATAAGGTCGCAAACACGTGCCGGTGGGCTGCGCCAGCAGAAAATAATCCGAGAACTGGCTAAAGCCGATGAACAGCGCCGGTATCCAGGTCAGGACGACCAGCCGCTTCTGGTGCCTCCCGAAGCCCCCCAGGGACGGCAGAACCGAGGCGTCGATGTGCGGCAGCAGCCTGCTGGGTGCCGCCTGATCCAGTGGGGTGAAGCCGTTCTCGGAAGCGTGGTCCTCGTGTGCCTGTGACTGCGGGCGACCGGCTGCCATCGCTGTCCGGACCCGCGGAGCAGCTGGGACGCAACAGCCGGCCGAGCGAAAACCCACAACAAACCCCGCCCACCCTTCCTGCGTTTTAAACCTTGTCCGACACAAAATGGGGGTCACGGAAATCCTGAGCGTAGAAAAAGAAAAAAAAAGCCGATGTGTGGGTTATGAATCGAGTCACAGTCCAGTTGCCCCCATGTGGTCCGTGCCGGGGTCCGAGCGGCGAGCTGCTTTCAAGAGGCTGTGGGAAATCTCCCCGAGCTGCTCGGGCGAGCACGCGGGGCTTTGTGTTCCGAGTGGACCCCTCCCGCGGTGGGATCCATCCATGTGCAGCTGATGTGTGGGCCAAGAGAGAAGATCATCGAAACATCTGCCAGTAGCTCATCCGTCGTGCGAGTGCACCCGAAAACAGGTCTCGGTCGAAGAAGCCGGAGCAAGACCCACCCGGAGGGTCTGCAAGTCCAGAATATCCGGCGGGCCCCCTCCCATTTTTATTTTTTTGTTTTGTTATTGTTGTTACATTTCGAAACGCAGAAAATTTGTGGCTGTATCGTCAATTGGGATACGAACCCAAAGAGGGTCGCAGAAATTGTGAGAGGAGGAGGAGGAGGTTGGGGGGGGGTGCTGGCTTAAGCCCACCCCTCCCCCGATTGCGCATGCTCCGTGATTGGAGCGTCTGCAAAAAGGCGAGTGCACCAGTGACGGGCATCTGCGGGCAACAATCAATCTTCCTTTGTGCAGATGCTTTAAAAACCGAAATTCATTCACGATGTCGAACATTTATTTTTTTATATTGCCGATTTCAACGTCCACGTGTATTATGACGTCATTTATTTGTTGCCTTTATCGTAATATTTGGTTTGGAGCAGGTTTGAGAAGACAATAGGAGCGTTTGGGTTTGTTGTTGGGGAGGTGTTGTGACGCTATTCGGCCTCACGGGGGCGACAAACTATCACAAAATTCACTCACGTCCTTGCGTCGTTTTCAGCACAACAAAACGTCAGTTTGTTTTTTTTTCAACATGGGGGATCTTTTCTGCTGGGTCGTTACAAGGTCACGTGGCACAAAAGAGACAGATGATATAGCAAGTAGAGAGATTGACGCTGGTATTACGGGCGTGCCTGTGACTGTCTGCTGCTGGTCCTAATGACGTGTGTGACCTTGAGATTCCCAACTGTGACCCTGACATATTAATAAGAAGTCGAAATAACAGTGTTGTGCAGGTTGCACATGAATCTAAACAGGGCTTGGACTGGCACTAAAAAAAAAATAAAAAAAAAATCGATTAATGATGATGTTTCACTTTGCGATCTAGATAGAGATTTTATAGCAAAAAAAACAAAAAACAGAAACATGTCAAAAATAGCCATCAAATGTCCAAAAAAGGAAGATAGGCCATAGGCCGAAAATGACCACAATATGTCACTAATATTGCCAACAATTTGACTAAAAAAAAAAAAAAGGCAGACATGAAAATGTTCAAAAAGGAACTTTAAATAAATCCCGAAAATGAAATTTCCACAAAATGTCAGAAATTTGACAGAAATGTAGAAAAGTCTGAAGATGTATGAAAAATGAAGTATGAAAAATTAAGGGGTGAAAAAAAAAATCCAAGCTGAAAGGTAGTCGAAAATGAATCATTACGTATTGCATGCTGCATATTTTTCTGTTATTATGTTTTGGGCCGTCAGTACTTTAGACGAACACGAACACTTCGATTCCTTCATCACAAACTTCAACTGTTTTTGCGGCTCCGGACAGATTTTTATCGTCATTTATTTGGGTTAAAATGTCTCTTTTGAACAGTAAAAGTTGCTGAGTTGTCCCATTAAATGCAAGGAAAATTATTTCGCAAACTGCTTGGAAAAGAAATGGGACAACTTTTTGGCTCAATGTTCCTTCATTCACCTTTTGATCTCCTCCTCCTCCTTTGTGGAAGTTCGACTATAAACTGCATGTGTGCCATCTGCCAACCGCACCCACATCACACAATGGCAGCGCTGGCATTCCTGGCGCTTAAAACAGAAAGTGACCCCACCTTAAAATTGTAACGAGGGCGTATTATAATAACGTCTGACGAGACGAGTGCTTGAAATGTTGGTGAGACAAAAACAAGTCCTAATTGTTTTTTTTTTGTTTTTTTTTTGTTTTGTTTTTTTTAATGCATATTGCATTACAGTAGCAAACGTGGCTGATTGGACACATTTTACAATAAAAATTATTATTTTTTAAAATTATTTTTGTTTATTTTATTATTTTAATGCCATTTTTAACAATACCTGTTTTTGCTTGCTACACATGAATTTCAATCCCGTAGTTCAATAAAAATGTTACTTTTGCACATTATTTGTTATTTATTATGTTTATTATTATTATGTTTATTCTATTTATTTATTTATTCACTCGTCTACCTCTTGGTATTAATTTACTAATGTAAAATTTATTTACTTGTATACAAAAAACAAAATTTGTCTACTCACTTAAAATGTTTGCATGGCTTGTTTATTTTATTTTATTTTATTTTATTTTTTTCATGTGAGGCACTTTGTATACAGCAATGCTTCTTTTTTTTTTTAAATTTTTTTTAAAGTGCTTTATAAATCAATAGGGATGGAAAGATATCCAAACATCACAATACCACAATTATCACGATATTGTGCGGAGGTTGAAAAAAAAAAGAAAAAAAAAAAGACAATATTGTGACCATTAGCGTGGATTTCAAACATGGAAGGGCCAAAACATGCCTTGCAAAAATTAAATTGCACTGAAAAGCTAGCCACCAGAGGGTGCTATAACGACACAAATGGAAATCAAAATGATTTATTTTATTTTTTTAACAGACATGCTGCTTTTAATATGGTGACATGACGGCGATGATATATTGTGGTAGATTTGATATTGCGATATCACGATATGTTGCAGTTATCAGCACAAACCCTAATAGCTCGATTATTTATTCCCCATACCCGCAAGTTTGTGCATGAGTTTCTATTTGTTCCTCTCGGCGCAGAGCAGACAAGCTCGGGTATCATTCAAGCAAGCAGCCTCTTTGTCTTCAGCCTTTCCCTTCCCCCTCATCCCAGGAGGCGTATCCATGTCACCTTGCTGCACAGGTAAAAGCACTGGCACAGGATTAGCGGCCTGGAACACGCCCGCTCACAAACCACGGCGGCCACATTTAGGATTCACTTTTAAAACGGTTAGCCGACCACGACTTGTATAAGAGACTTGCTTGCCCCGGCATGAAAATGAAGCCGTGCCCGTTTTTTTTTTTTTTTTTTTTTACGCTAATCGCACGGGCGCCCGTCTATAAAAATATGTCCCATCGAGTGGATTTGTGCGGATGTGTCAGCAAGGCTGAGCTGGAAAGCATTTGCAGGGTCACGCCCACGCTTCAAACCAAAAACCTGCTCGGCTTCTGCTTCACTTTGCAGACATCAACGAAATGAAATGGGAAATATAAAATGTCAATATAAGTTCTTAATTTTAATTTTTTATGTTTTATTTCTAAAAATAAAGAGCTTCCAGTGTCAGCATCATTTTTTTTTTTTTTTTATAAAGCGGAAATTTAAATAAATCCATAAAAAATTTCCTTATTATTTTAATATTGCTGATTATGTCTTACAGTTTAAGAAAACTCAAATATCGTATCTCAAAATATTAGAATATTTCCTCAGACTATGTAAAAAAAAAAAGCCATAATCAACAATATTAAAACAATAAAAGGCTCGCAATATTTCAGTTGATTTGTATTGAATCCAGAATGTATGACATTTTTGCTTATTTCATTGCATTACAGAAAAGAATGGACTTTATCACAATATTCAAATTTTCCGAGACAGTCCTGTAAGCTAATTCTGTGTTTTCGTCAGGTTTCGTAAAAGGTTTCAAAAGATCTTCGCAAGACAGTCAAAATATTGTCTGAATATGTTGGAAATGTCAAGTAAAAAACTGTCGTCCAAATCCTGACAAAAACCCGAAATTCCGCTACGATTGCTAGCATTCACCGCTCAGCGATATACCAACTTTATCGGCCTTCGGATTCGTAAAAACGCAGATGCCAGTTTTTTGTCTAAAATGTAAAAAATCGCCACCGATAATCGGCCCGGTCTATAATCGGTCTCTCTCTACATACGAGTAAACGTTAACAACAGTGTGATTTTGCTTGACTAAATGATGCGTCCACTTCAAGCCTTATCCTGTCTGGTGGGACGCAGGAATGAAAAGATGGCGAACCGGCAAGAAACACGCCCCAAAAAATCGCCGGCAGCGAGTTCGCTACGAAAACATGCTCGTGCAGACTTTTTTTCTTCAAGTTGAGAACTTACTATCGGCGGGACGCTCGCCAGCGCTGCAAAAGCGAGCACGCGGTGTCATTTTTTTTCAGAAGGCCCGGCGGCTCGCAGTGGAATGCCGCTCTGCAAATGTCGTCTGCGCGAGTTCATTTCAGAGCCAAAAGTGACTTTTTGTCTGGCATCCGCCGCAGGGCAAAAAACAAAACAAAACTTGACGCCAATTGATTTGCCATGAAAATGTTACGGTTAATTAGAAGGATCCAAGTAGCCCTTTGGATGGAATTCTTTATTTTGAATTGATTAAAATGGTAAGCCAATTTTCCCAAGGAATTTCGTATTGTTTATAAATTGTATTTTTATTTATTTTTTATTTTATTTTTTTATTTTTTTACATCACAGTTTTCTGTTAAGAAGTGGTAAGCAAATATTGGGGTGGGTGGTCAGCAGCCCTGTGAAAACACTAGAAAATATCCGCCCCTGTATGATGTCAATCTCCAAAATGACGACCAAAACAATACAAATCTGTATTCATTAAGTTGACTTTTTTTTTTTTTTTTTTAATTGGACCTTGACAATGTCAAGCAGAAAGTGGAGGACATTGTATTTGCTTAAGAGCTTTATTCATACTTTAATGTTTGTTAGTTTTGTTCATAATTAGCTTTTAGTTTCTTTGTGTTCCTCTAAACTTCTTTTCACGCTCCCTTTAATAACGCAAAAGATAAAATAAATATAAAAAATATATAAAATACTAATAATAATAACAATAATAATAATGATAATAATAAATCTATAAAAAAAAAATACACAAAAATAAATATAACAAATGATAATAAAAAATATATACCTAAAAATTAGGGATGTAATGATATCCAAACATCATGGTACAATATCACGATATGAAGGTCACGTAATGATAATTATCATGATATTGTGGAGATGTTGGTGAGACAAAAAACAAGGTCACAATTTTGTAAAAAAATGAGCTCATACTAAAAAACAAAAACACAAAACAAAACAATGCTTTTGTACACAACACTGCATATAAACAACCTACACTCTCTCATAACACTCAATATTGAGGCACTTGCTAATGCAAGCCCACATTGAATTCCTCCACATATTGACTCGGTTCACAAAAATATTACGTTCCCCTTCAACTGACCATGAGCGTGGATTTGAAACATAGAAGGGCCAAAACATGCCTTGTGAAAATTAAACTGCACAAAAAAATAGCCACCAGAGGGTGCTAGAAATGCACACATGGAAATTAAACTAATTTTTTTTTTTAACAGATGTGCTACTTTTAATATTGTGACATGACAACGACGATATATTGGGATATCAGTCGATATCACGATATTGCTGTTTTCGTTACATCTCTAATATAAATATAATACAATAAAAATGTTATTTTTAATTATATGCTGTGGAAGGTGGTTTGCAAATGGCTGTCATGCTGCAGTTAGGACAGGGGCACAAACGCCACGCTCAACGGCAGGTCCGTCTGCAAACAGGAAGTGACGCGGAATAGTCGTTACGTCGCCCAAAATATCAAAAAGTGAGTTGTTAAAACAATTATGCGTTCTGTCACTTGAAGTTGCAAAACGCATTTCAAGCACGCTCGTCTCGAGTGCGTGTCAAGACATAACTTCTGATCACACGCACGCACGCACACGCACACACACGCTACATTCCTCAACAGCAAGTGATGTTCGCAAACTTGGGTGGGGAACTTTTCTTCAACCAAAAAACAGACACTCGTGCAATTCATTAACAACAACTTTGTCAACGCTTATGTATGCTTACGCCATTCTTCCATTTTTGTTATGACAGCGTCAAAGGGAAAGTCATGTAATGACATATTACAAAATATTTGCAGTTTTATTGAAAACGTGAATTATAACTATAATTGACTTCATGTATTTGAAGAACCCATTTGGTATCGTCTTCATGTACAGCACCAAAAGCAAAAACATGTTCATGTTTGCTTGTCAAACTTGTTTTCTTGAGGGCTCCACCCACTGGCTGGGGGGAAGTGGGTGGAGCCTGTGTGCGCATGACCTCACACAAGATTGTAAAATAAAACAATGTGCACACACCAGAAGCTAATATTGTGACTCAATTATAGAAACGATCACTACCATATAAAAACACATGATGTGCCACGTACATCATGTGGAGAAGTTCCAAATAATATTTATCAACGCCATTTTTCCAGGAACCACAAAAAAATTGAACAATTGTTTTATTATTATTATTATGTTATTATTATTATGTTATGTTGTTAATGCACGCACACATTGAGTTCCTCCACATATTGACTTGCTTCACAGGCATATTACGTTACGTGTAGATTTTAGAAGGGCCAAAACATCCCTAATGAAAATTATTTTTGCATTAAAAAAAAAAAAAACTAGACACAAGAGGGTGCTAGAACTGCACAAATGGAAATCAACTTTTTTAACAGATGTGTTTCATATAAATATCGTGAACATGACGACGCCAATATATTTTTGGCAGTTTTAATATCATGATATCGCGCTTATCGTTACATCTCTACTTTCTTTTCTTTCTTTTTTTTTTTAGCAGCAATAGAACACAATATTTTGCGGGGCTTACAAAATCAGTCAAAAATTTCGTAAAAATGGCTGTCAGTGAATAAGTTAAAGGGCTTGTTAACAAAAATTGTTTCCAACATCTGAAGGTTTTTTTTTGTTTTTTTTGAGGTGAAGTCAAATTTTAATATCGGTATTTTAGAAAGAAACATCAAATCCATGCACATAATTTGCTTTCGCGGGCCACACAGAAAGATGTGGTGGGCCAGTATTGGTCCCCGGGCCGCCCGTTTGACATTTGTGACCTCGTGCTTAAAAAAAAAAAAAAAAAAAAAAAAAACGAACACACTGCTCCAGGCAGATTTGGGAGGGGCAGAAAGCGAAGCGGAGTGGAAGAAACATTTTTGGCTTAGCAGGTTGGGCAGAAGGTGTGGTCACAAAAAAAAAAAAACCCAAAAAAACCTGAGCCACCTGGAGCACGAGCGCAGTCTGCTTTCAGCGAGGCAGGCGGAGGGAGGAGGCAGCGACCTGGTCCGCAGTCCCTCTCCGGCGACCTCTCGCGACAAGCTCGCCGCCATGAGCCAGTACGATTCCCACAACGCGCTGAGCAACATGAGCCTGAGCCGCAGGGGAGAGCCGATGACCGCCAGCGGCGGCTCTTTCCGCTACACCCGCAGCGAGTTCGTGCAGGGGGGCGGCAACGGGTACGAGCACTTCATGGACGGATCGTACAACACCTTCCCAAAGTCTAATTCTGGTGGGGGGATGGCGGTCGACACCATCGGCAGGATGGCGTCCAGCACGGGAGGCGCAATTAGGTACGCTTCTCGAGGGGGCGGGACTTTTTTGTGACTAAAACTTCCAACAGTCTCGTTGGCAAAATGTTGAGAAAGCAAACAAACTGTACCGGAAAATGGATCAGCAGCAAATGTTTGCATATATTGATACAAACGAAGTCTAGTTTGGATATGTAAGCAATGAAAACAAGAGTTGACCAACACTTTCAACCAACTAGAATAAGTGCAATTTCTAGAGAAATTGCGTGGGAATGCTGAATGCTGAATGTTAAGATTTGAATGCATGCGGAATGCTTATGAAGTAAATTAAGACATAAATTATGAAATTCTAATCTCCTGGTTACTGTGCCACTGAGCAATATCAGACACCCGGCAATGATGATAAGTTATACGGATGGAAGTGGGCATGGAAAGTGAAGTGAAAAAGTTCAATGTATGTCGCATTGAAATTGTGGAATCAAACAATAAATAGCCCGAGAGGCGTGAATTTTTGAAGCTATTTGAAATTTAAACAATGTAAATTGGAAGTATTATGTGGGAGTTATTACGTGGCAAAAAATGTGCAGAATAAAAATCACAATAACATATGCTAGAAGCATTCCCACAATTAAAGTACTTTAGAGTTTTATTCGCTACTTCCGCTCGGTTGCTGACACAACCACGTGAATTTGCATAAAATGTTCCACAGCACAGGTGGTGTCAAACTCGCAGCCCAGGCCCAGATCCGGGCCGCCACATCATTTTATGTGGTTCACAAAAAAATAAAAATAAATTCTGCGTGCCGATTTATATGATCTTTGCTGAAATCTGTGTAAATATTAATAACATAGATTAGAGATAGACCGATATGGTTTTTTCAAGGCCGATACCGATACAGATTATTCATAGATAACCGATATTTCGAGCCGATATTCATTTGCAGTAAAATAGAAAAAAAACATTTTTTTATACTATATTTACACAATTGTTTAAAAAATTATAAGAAAAATTGCAGGGAGCTTCCAGAGTTATTAGCATGTGTTAGGCTAAATTAAAAAAAATAAATAATACAAATTAAAAAGCAAGTAAATAGATCCCTAAAGATTTCTACTGTAAATATATATTTTTTAAAATAAAATTTCAACATAATTTCTTGATTTATTTATTTTTAAATGAACCCTTTAATGGTCACTCCAAGAAAAAAAAACATTACATTTTTTCCCCATATTTTCCGAGTTATTGAGCAACTAATAATAAAAATAAATGGAAATTATATTTACACGCCCCCTAGTTTTTATAATATGAGCCTCTACCAAATGGTTGAGATGAACATTGATGGTAAAATTGCATTCAATAATACTCAACATTATTACAGTATATGTTAGCGAGGCTTTAATACTAGAAATTGGTTCTTATTGTGAGCGTATCGTGGATGCTTGTATTACTGTGCATCATAACAAGCGCTATTAACCTGTAATGACCTCATTTAGGGACAATACTTAATTGTGAGTCACAAAATTAGACACAGTTGTCAGTATGTAACAATAAAGTTCGACAGCAGTAAATTCTCATTATTTGCATGTGGTGAAAATGTCATAGTTGTAAACAACAATTTGAGGCTCATTGTCTTTAACTGTGCAAATTTAAAAAAAAAACAAAAAAAAAACATGACATGCAATATTGCTTTATTGTCCTGCAGCGGCCTCAATGACATCCATCAGCGGGCCGTGTCGCTTCAAGCGCAGTGCCAAGAGGACCTGCGCAGAGCCGAATTTGCCCTACAGTCCGTGAGTCAATATTTGCTTTTAGGCCCATCTTGTTGAGCGGCCACACCATAAGTACGCGCAACGCTCGTGGACAAGCGTGTCTCTTCTAGGGATGTAACGATACCGGCGATATCGCGATATTTAAAACTGCCACAATATCGTTGTCGTCGTCATGTCACAATATTAAAAGCATTACATAAAAAAAAAAAAGTCAGATTGATTTGCATTTGTGCAGTTCTAGCACCCTCTGGTGGTTAGTTTATTTTAGTGCAGTTTAATTTTCACAAGGCATGTTTTGGCCCTTCTATGTTTCAAATCCACGCTAATGGTCAGATGAGGGCGAACATAACATGCGTGTAAAGCGAGTCAATGTGGAGTAAGTGTCTCAATACATATATTGTACTTATATATATTTTTTTTAATATAATATTTATAATATTTTTCATTGCTGTACTGTACAAAAGCGCAATATTGTTTTGTTTTGTTTTTTAGTATGAGCTCTTTTTTTTTTTAACAATATTGTGACTTTTTTTTTTATATCACCATCCTCCCTACAATATTGTGATAGTTATTATATCTTGATGTTTGGATATCGTTACATGCCTAGTCTCTTCTTCATGATCTTTTTTATTTATTTATTATTATTTATTTGAAAATTGTCACAATCATAACAATTTGAGAGAGTAAGAAAATTCCTGTCCATTATTTAGTGTCAGTATAAAGATATATAAAAAATGTGTTGAATGAGAAATTATATCTAAAAAAAAAATGTAAATAAATAAATAAATCATCTAAATAAGAAAAATTTTGGAAGGTACATGCTAAAACTCTTTGCTTTGACATTTACAGAGAAAATAAATCTCCCTCCCAAGCATGCAAAGAATGTGTGCAGGATATAGTGACACCTTGTGGTGAAGCCGTAGATCACAACTAATTAACCCTGCCTAGTACTGGAAATATTTTTCCTCAGTGTTTTTTTTCCCCCTTTTTTTTCCCTTCCTGCCGTTTCTCAAGAGATTTGTACTATTTCCCGATTACGAGATTCTTATTATGATTATTTTTATTTAACAGGACCAAATATTAGCATTGTTTTAGTTGTTGTTTTTTATAAAACTGTAATGATGAATTTCAGGGAGGTAATATGGCTGACGCGGAGCACTACATGTTGAGGGCGAAAGAGACAATTGACCAGCTGAAGGCCTTCGCAATGGACCTGAGGCAGATGGGACAGCCGAGTGACAACGTCGTCAGAGCGTAAGCGTTTTCAATTTCATACTTGTTTGTTTTGTTTTTGGCCTCTGACCGAGGTTATTTTAATGAACTAAAACAAAAAAAACAAAAAACTAAAACTTTCATTCACCATCAGGATAAAATGCTTCCTTGTTGGTCACGTGACTGAAACGAAACATTATACACACATATTATATAGTGGCTGAATACTGTACTAATTAAATTCAAAGAAACAATACATCATCAGCAACGCCGAACCAATTTATACGGTTTCAGCTAAGTTGTTCTTTTTCAGGTGCAGTGGTTTCTTAGACACAAACTCCTCCTTTGACCATATATGGAAGCCATGCATGACACCTCTCCATTTTTGTTTTTTTGTTGTTGCACCAAATCTCTCCCTGATCTGTAGTTGGGAGCTTTGTAACGATCAGCTGAAGGGGGTCCACTTGGCCATGAGTGGCTCTTTGCAGAGGAGGAGGAGTGCCAAAGGAGGTTCCGATTCCTGGGAGGAGCCGGGGAGGAGCTTCCACGATGCCGTGGCCTGGATTGGACAGCAAAAGGTGGCGACACTCACCCGACTCCGACGGGAAAACTTGCGTCGACATTCGCGCGGTCACGCGGCTTTTGCAAAAATAAGAGTTGCTTAGATGTACAGTAAGCCGTTGTGTTCATTTCGTCAACGAAAACTAAACAAAAATAGTTTTCGTCGACACACCGACACTAAAACGAGACTAGACCTAAACCGTCATAAATAAACAATAACTGGGACTAAATCAGTATGCATTTTCATCAACTCATGAAGACGAGACAAAAATGTACTTCATAAAAACTGGACTGAAATCGATGGATATTTCAGTTCAGGAACAAAAATGAGACGAAAATTATATAATTTTGTATTGTCTCTGCTAATCGTCATGTGACATGGTCATGTGACACACCCCCTTTCAAATCTGCAGCTAGCGAGTGCAACATGCCAGGAGGTGGAATCACGGTGAACGCTTAAAAAAAAAAAAAAAATTATTGAAAAATTGAAAAAAACCTAAAAATTATAGTTATAATTAGGGATGTAACGATATCCAAATATCACAATACGATATCACAATATGAAGCTCACGATACGATAATTATCACGATATTGTGGAGAGGTTGGCGATATTTAAAAAAGATCACAATGTTGTAAAAAATGTGCTCATACTAAAAAAAAAAAAAAAAAACACAATATTGTGCTTTTGTACATAACAGCAATACATATAAACAACCTCCAATCTCTAATAACACTGAATATTGAGGCACTCACCTAATGCAAGCACACATTGAGTTCCTCCACATATTGACTCGCTTCACAAGCATATTGAAATCCGCTTCAGCTGACAATTAGTGATTTTAAACATAGAAGGGCTAAAACATCCCTAATGAAAATTAAATTAAATTAAATTAATTACTGAACCGGCCGTCTTCCTTCCGCGGTAGAAAAATAACCAGCAACACACCTAATATTTCATAAAAAATGACATCGCCATCGTGTCAAAGGTCATCGAGTTAATCAGTATATGACTATAGTTAACTGTTGGACATGCTTAAAATACCGTGAAATAATCCCTTTCATTCCTCGAGGCATTTAGTAAGCCGTATGTTTGTTTTTTGTTTTTTTTTCTCCAGCGTCTGATCGAAACTACATACTGGGGAGAAGATCCCGCTGGCATAGAGAAGAACCTGATCAGCCACCAGAGGTTTCACAACTCGATCCAAAACAGCCCGGAAGTGGACCGAGCCAGGAGTGACCTGGTGGGTCTAAAAAAATATATATCAATAAAAATTCTTCCGCACTCTAAATTCAGTACAAAAATGCAGTACAAAAAGTCGTTAAATTCTACAAATATTTGCATATCGTCCTGCAGATTAAAAAAGGAGACAAAGGAAATCTTCATGCTTTGGATCAGGAGTGGGACAGTCTCCAGGTCAAACAAATGTCATAAATGCAACATAAGCGACTGTTGCCTTGTTACTGAATGCGTAAACTTCCTCCGTCATCTCTCGCCGCAGCAAATGTCATTTGCTCGGAGCAAGCAGCTGGGGGATCTCCAGCAGATCATCCAAGAGCTGTCCAAAGAGATCATGTGGGTCAACGACAAGGAAGAAGAAGAGTTGATGTTTGATTGGGGCGACAAGAACCTGGACCAGTACATCCCCCGGAAGCAAGAAAGCTATTCCGTCAGTGTCCACGTCACACGCATACGTTGCTGTTACACAAATACCGCAAAAAGAGAACACAACGTTTGAATGGAATTGAAATATTAATTATGAAGCGCAATGAGTGTCATTAGGAGCAACTGTATGCATCGCATGACAATTAACCACAAACAAACACGCTGTTTACTTGCTAGAAACTGATGAGCGCACTCGAGGAGAAAGAAAAGCATCTGAACAAGCTGAAGGTCCGCGTGGATGCGCTCCTGAAGAATCAACACCCGGCTTCAGACAAGATCGAGGTTTGCTATGTCACGTTCATTCCCTGCAACGTAGCATCTGCTAGCTAATCTGTGCTACCGGAACCTTCCAGACAACATTTCCATGTACAGGGAGTCCTCGAGTTAAGGCGCACTCGACCGAAGACGTTTTGACTTTACGACGGTTACGTCCGGTCCGCCATTTTGGCTCCTCGTCCGCCATTTTGGCTACTATTTAGCCATTAGCTAGTGCTAGCGCTTGTGCACTTGTGGGAGTATCTTTGGCTTTTTCGCAACTCTTTTTTTTTTTTTTTTTTTTCCCCACATCGTGGCCCCAAAGAAGAAGAAAGGTACGTCTTCTACCAATGTTGGTCCAGCCAAAAGAAAAACAATGTTAACAAAACTAAACATCATAAAAAGATCGCAGAAAGGAGAGACACTGACGAACATCGGCAAAGACGAGGGCTTCAGTTGGACAGACGTACAGCACTTTTTTTTTCTTTTCTTTTTTTTTTAAGTTTAATGTATTTTAGATTTTTTTTAATGCAAATTATTTTGATGTAAATATTGATTTTAATGGAGAAATTAAACGTAAGTCAAAATTCGGGTTACATCACTAGCGTAGGAACTAGGGGTATGAATTGCCTTGTATCTGGTGATTCGATCCATATCACGATTCATAGGTCACAATTCGATTCAATACCGATTAATCCCAATACGTCGATTATTGGGATTTGTTTTTTTTTTTAACTCAAATTTAGAAAATACTAATCAGTAAACTTGTACATGTACACTGTAAGATATACCGATTCCATCTTTCTTTTACAGAAACGTGCAATTCGTGTCGTTTGTGGCTGCGGATACAGAGACCACGCTAATCCTTTATTTATACAACTAGAAACTTTAAACTTTAATGAATTGATGGAGTTTAACTGTCTCAAAATAATGTTTAAAGCCCATCATGAAATTTACTAGTTCATATACAATTTAAATTAAAAAAAAAAAAAAAAAGGGAAAGTGAGTGTATATTAAGAGGAACAGATATTTTCTCCAAAACAAAATATATAACATAACAAAAAGAACGATGTATTTCAACTCAAGGTATCAGTTCATGGAACAATCTGGATTGTAAAACAAAATCATCTCAGTCTATCTGTATCTCTAAAAACCTGACAAAAGCTCGATTACTGGAAAAATCCATATAGCACAAGGACATGCTGCTGAATTATGATATAGAATTGTTATATTGAAAGCGTCTTGGCCGCTCGCTGTCATTTACTCATATAACATTCTTCCATGCTTAAAGTTTGAACCCTAACCCTAAGTAAGACTTCTTGTTGAATATTTCCATAAAAAAATGTTGTTTAAATATCGATTTGGCTGCATATTGAGTCGATACAAGAATTGGGCGCTGTAATATCGCGATATACTGCCCAATCGATTTTTTTTTAACACCTCTAGTAGGAACGTAACTCTGACGTAACTCGAGGACTCTCTTGTATTGTCTGCATTTTGTGCTCAAGGCTTACAGGGACACGCTGCAGACTCAGTGGAGTTGGCTCCTCCAAATCACCAAATGCATTGACGTGCATCTGAAGGAGAATGCGGCGTACAACCAGGTAACTCTCCAAACTTGCGCTGGATAAGCCGTCGCATCAAAGACTTCACCGATATGTCTCCTTAAAAGTTCTTTAAGGAAGCCAATGAGATGTGCAGAACTCTGAAGGGGCAACAGGAATCCATTCGGAAAAAGTTCACCTGTGACAAGAACATGTCACTGGAAGACTTGGTGGAGTTGCTCAGGGGACTGGAGGTACAGTTGACAGTATGTCATACCTGCGGGGGATTGGATTGGATGACATTACAACGAGTATTTTTTGTTATTTCATCTGAAGAGGGAGAGAGAGCGATTAAGGGATCACAAGAATCAAGTTCAGCAGCTGGTCAACAAGTCCAAGAGCATCGTCAGACTGAAATCCCGAAACCCCGAAGAGAAGAGCAGCCGACCCGTGATTGTCAAAGCTCTGTGTGACTTCAAACAAGACCAGGTCAATCATTTTTGACACGAACAGAAAAAAAAAAAAAAATGGAGTTTGGGAATGTGCTTAGTCAATTCTGAACACAGCCACATCCTCGGTTATAAGCAGGTGTGCACGCTTGTGCAACATTACAAGGAACAAGGATGCTTTGTTATTGTTATATAAGTCATTGATTGTTCCATACCTCACCGATTACATTGAAGTGTGGGAGTGTGCTGGAAAAAACCAAACCCATTTTTCTTTTACAGAAACGTGCTATCCGTGTCAATTTTGGGTGTGGATACAGAAACCACACTAATCCATTATTAACTCTTTGACTGCCAAAAACATTGAATAACGATTAGTAAAATCACGATGTATGCTGCCATAAACGTGAAATGACGTCATCTACGTTTTGTTTTTTTTTCTTCAATGGGCGGAGGAACGTCTAAGTGCAGCGCTGCCTGGTCAACGGGGTTGTGGAATCAAAAACAGCACCTAACTATGGCCAGCAGATGGTAGCATTGTGTCTCTTTTAAATGGGCTGCTGGTGTATGGAATTACAATGAAATGTGAGGGAATCTGATGGAATCTGATAAATACTCATAATCGGCGAAATGGCACTTTTTTTTTTCATAATGTGTGGCAGTAAAAGAGTTAATACAACTAAAAATTTGTCACATTAATGGTTTAAAAAATATTTAAACAAAAAAGATTTATCTTGTCTATTTTATTCTGATAAATGATGCAAAATAGAAATGAAAGCCTTTGTAAGTGTTTGTTGTTGATACTACAGAAGGTGATCTGCAAGGGCGACGAGGCCATCTTGAAGGACAACAGCCAGCGTAGCAAGTGGGAGGTGACGGGGCCGGGGGGGTTAGATATGATCATACCATCCGTGTGCTTGATCCTCCCCCCTCCCAATCCACTCAGCATCAATCTGGCTACCAAGTAAGTGATACTAACTAACCTTTAAAAAAAAAATATATATATCGAAACTGCAACATGGGATACCGGTTGCAGTACTACAGTTCTGCTACTGCTTTTTATTGGTTGTTTCTTGGCGGTTGGTAAACAACTTCATGGTGCAATAGCGCCACCAACTGACACACTGCCGTCCACAGATTGGTCAATAGAGAATTGTGAGAGTCAAAAAAGGATGACATGGGAACACATTTTCATAGCTGATGCTGCCATGGTTATTATAAATGAAATGATATCCAAACACTACAGATCGCTGTTCTTTCTTCCCTTTCAACAGAAATGAGCAATACTACGAGTCTATAATGTCTTTGTGGAACCAGCTGTACATCAATGTTAAAAGTCTGATTGCCTGGCAATACTGCCTTCTGGATATCAACCGCATCAACTCTCTCACCATCTCCATGGTAGCTGATTTATAATCTCCCTTTCACATCAATTTCAATGACATTTGAGGTTTTCGTTCAGGCCACGCTATAGCCACGATTCATGCTGTATTATTCTTTTTTCCAGCTGTCTCGGATGAGTCCCGAGGAGTACGCCCAGCTGATCAACAGCCTTGAGACTCATTATGAGGAGTTCAAATTGAGTTGCCAAGGATCCCAGATGTTTACTGATGTTGACAGGAGGAGCATCGAGAGCCAGTTCAACGGGGCTCAGGCTTACTACGGAACTCTGCTGGTGCAGTTGCCTGCTTACCGTAAGTTGAACTTAAAAAAAATACATAAAAATTATGTGTGATTGACAATTCAAGTAAACTTGTTCTTGAAATGTCGAAAACGTTTATGACTACGGAGCAGACTTATTGTCATTTGGTTACAGTGTTAATTGCAAATGCAGTATTTTCAATTTTAAAAGACTATATATTCACTGAGGCCAATACGATTGCTACAGTGCCAATGACACGATTCATTTAAAGGTCACTCCCAATACAATGACACGTTGATTGGAAGACTCGAGGGACCGGCCTGACGAGAACAGGTGGACACAATAATCTAACACGACAGACATGAAAAAAAGGACACAAGGAAAATGTGACAACTAAAATCTAATCATAACCAAAATCAACAAAAACAAAAGTCATGACACGACTGGTTGCAAAACATTTCAGATGTTGTCAAAATACATTTGGCCAGTATGCTTTTGCTTTTTTTTTTTTTTTTTGTTCTATTAGTAAGTTTAATAAAGTAATGTTAGGAAGTCCCTCAAGGTAATTCATAGATGAAGTACAGGAAGTAAAAATGGGAGTGGATTTGGATTAGGTTAGCATTTTGAGTCTGTAAGGTTTTTTTGTGTGTGGTCGATTCAGTTCCAATTGATGAGCCAAAAGGTCAAAGATGCTTGACATGAGGGCCTTGTTCTTGATCGCTGGTATGTGATGGCGGCCATTGGTTGATTATGAGATGCCTGTATATTGTTAAAATTGAAATCTTACATGAAAGTACCGGTAGATTTTGCATTTTGGAGAAAAAAAAAAAATGGAGCACGGCGTCTTTATACTCTGCAAAGTACACATTGAGCTCGACTTAAATTTGAACCGGGTACTTTCTTCTTCCTACTTCTATTGTTTCTTTCATGTAGAAACCCAGCAAACACAGCAACCGCTAATTATAATGACAGCAGCTGCCGATGAGGATGCCAGAAAACTGGAGGAAGAGCGTCAGAGAACCGAGGTGAAAAAAGTGAAGAAAGAGGTGGTGAGAGCGGTAAAGACGGAGCCGGCGAAAAAGAAGGTCGCCGCGTCGTCGTCCCATAGTTTGACGGAGCTGCACGCGCTCAGATTGAAGTTGGAGGCGGCTGAGGGCTTGCTGAGTCAGCATGTCCACATCTGCTTGGGAGATGATGGGACCAAAGACTGTGGCCTCAAAATCACGCAGTTAGAGGTAAGCAGAAAAATAAAAGCCTTTTTTAATCTGTCACCGTTTCTGCACACTGATCCTGTGTTTCGATTTCATATTTAAGAGCACACAACTTGATGTCAACACAATAAAAGAGGCGTACATGAAGCTGAGGGAGAATATTCTGAAGGAGCTGGAGAGCATGAACGATTCCGATAAAGCTCAATTCCTACGCAGTGAGCTTGAATTCATCACACAACGTCTCGCCAGTCTCGAGAGCAATTTATCAATGTATCTCCTTCGGTAAGATTGCACAACTTCTGACTCTTGTTTGAAATAAAATGGCAGTACAATACAAAATGTCAAAATATCAAATCATGGTTGAAGTCTATACGAAGAAGTCAATACTGTGGACCGTTATTTGTTTAGTAATCCACTAAAGATATCCTGGTAGATGCAATGAAATCGAATCGTTCACTTTTTGTTTTGTTTCCAGACTCCAGGCTCTAAGGGATCTGCTGGAGAGCATGGCACGTGCTGAAGATATAGTTAAAGTTCATGAGGCGAGATTGACAGAGAAGGAGACCACTTCTCTGTTGCTGGGAGATGTGAACGACTACTTGAAGACTCTTAAGGTATATTGCTGAGAGATATTCGGTATAAAGTGCTGCGCGAAGGACACGAGATGAACAAACATCTTTGAACACGCCTCTTTGTGGAAACACTTTAACAAGGGCCATATTATGCGCCGGTGCACAAAACAAGGTCCATGACTTCAACACCAAACAGTCGAGGTAAAAGTGCTACGCTACATCCAGTCATGCACGTATAACTGCTGCCACCAAGCAGACAGTTTAACCACCATAAATTGTCCAACCCGCTTTACCAAGCCTCATATTCACTTTTTTTGAAAACATCTTGGAGTGTACCAGGACTGCATGCGGCTAATGCGCTAACGCAGCTGCGTCAACGGACAAAGTGGTTTTCCTTTTGAGTTTTTAAATTACTTACTTTAACCTCAAGGATCCCTCGCCATACACTGACAAACGGCAGAGCCCAGGGTGTTTTTTTCTTAAAGTTTTAAAGTTTTGTTGTCCATTCATGTCGTATTAGCTAGCTAGCGCTAAGCTAACCTAGGAGGGTTTGTCTCTAAGGTCCAGAGTCCTTATATTTATTGGTTTAAAAAAAATAAATAAAAATACTACTAAATTGAATTTCCCTTCACCGGTTCAATCGTGTTCTGTGCAGGCTATGCAGTACGAGTTGGATGGCAAAAGTGATGTTCTGGCCACCATGGAGGCAGAACTTGCCAAGGCAAACCACTGGAATGGCCAGGTGGGTGGGCCCTTCTACAGGTGTGACATGATGCTGTCAAAATACAATGAGCAGGTGGGCCTCCTGTCAGACCGCTGGAGACGAATAAAAGCACAGATAGATACCAGGTACGCCACTGACTTGTTGTTGACATTTAATCGATAACATTTACAGAAAAGATAGCAATTTGTTTGCCTGAAATGATTGATTACAGACTGCAGGACTTGCAGCAGTATCTGCCTCAACTGGAGCACTACAAGCAGTCCAGCTCCTCCCTTAGCGACTGGATTGGTGACACTCGCAGAAAGCAAGACACCCTGCAGGCCGCCAACATACAAAACGTTCAATCTCTGAAGGAGCACATAAACAATCAGAAGGTTTCATGACCAACTTTCCAAAATTTTGTCATTGTGATGGGTGCCTGTGTCATGTTTGTTCTGACATCTTTACCTTTGTAACATTATCAAGGCTCTGAATGCAGAAATTAAAGCCAAAAGGGTGACATTAGAAAGTGTCCTGAAAGACAATGATGCCTGCGTGACTTCCATCAAGGTGAGGAGGCCAACACTTCACTGATTATAATTCTTATATTTATTAATTATTATCTTGAAGTATAGGATCACAGAAATGCAATAAACAATTATTTTACTCAGGAATGAGAGACATAAATGTGTTAAAAGTAGCCTAGACTGTGGAGTGTTCTCACACATTTGAAAATTTTGCAAGCAGGCGTTTGTTTTCATCATATCAGAATTAGAACTATTTCCTGGTTCCGTGTCTAAGAATCATGGGATATATAGTCCTACTACCGTAATCGTCGTAGTCGTCGCCGTTTGGACCCAACGCAAGCTGAGCTTTTCTGGTGGCATATTTCCAATGTTGCAATGTGGATCTATGTTTAAATGCATGTTATGTTGTTTTTCAGGATTATGAAACAGACCTAGGCAGTTACACGTCTGGTTTAGAGACTTTGCTCAACATCCCTATCAAGAGAACGATGCTAAGATCGCCATCCATAGATCTTGTTCAGGAGGTAAAGTGGACAGTCCCATTTGGAACTGTACAATCCCATCAAAACAAAATGTTAAATCTTTGAATTAAATATGTGATAAGTGATAACATTTATATGAAACAATTAAGTAATCACAGAGTTCTGTTTCTGTTAGGCTACTCAACTGCAGACACGTTACATGGAGTTGCTGACTTTGTCTGATGACTACTTGAAATTCATAGGAGAGCTTCTCAAAAACATGGAGGATCTTAAGGTACTGAAGTTTGGATTTGTTAATATGTAAACATGGCAGAGTTGTACGATAAAATGATTTTGAAATGCCAACAAGATTTTTGTATCGTTTAACTGTAGTGATCTTGAACGACTCTGCCTTGGTTCCAGATTCGAAGCACTCGGATCGACCTGTTAGAGGAAGAGCTTCGCAGGTTGAGGGAGGCTATGGAAGACCGCAATAGCAAGAACAAGTCTCTTGAAGACACCGTTGCCCGCTATCAACTCGAGCTTTCCCAGTCCCAGGATAAGCTGCTGTCATTGGAGGAGATTAAGCGAACCACTGCTCTGCAGTGCAATGCCGCTAAAGACAGCCTCGATGACACTCACAACCAGCTGGCGGACCTCGCTGATCAGGTGACACGTCTCAACTACTTGCTGGAGGAAGAAAAGAGGAAGAGGAAATTGGCAGAGGAGCGCCACACCCAACAACAAGACGAGTATGAGTCTGTCCTGAGAAAGAGGCATACGGAGTTAGAGAGTGTCAGCTGGTCCAAAGTGGAAGTGGAAAAGACTATGGCAAATCAAGAGCATGAGATTAAACAGCTGCAGCGGAAGCTAGAAGAGGAAACCTCAAAGGTGGCCGAACTCCAGAAGGAGATTTCAAAGGTAAGAAGCCAATGCACTGCAAAGATCAATAACTTAAAGCTCAACTATGAATCCCAGATCCAGGTCAGTCACGCCGCAATTCAACGGCTTTCAGCCCAGAGGGAGGACGACACATCTCAGCTTCAACTGCAATATGACAGGATGCAAATAGAGGGGAGGGTTATGGAGGAGGAGCTCAGGAGGCTGATCACGTCCGTCAGCCAGGCAGAGGAACTAAAAAAGAGGGCAGAGGAAGAAGCCCATCGGCAGCGCTCAGTAATCGCAGAAGAAGAGCACATGAGAAGAGAACTGGAGAGTGAGATTGCGGTTTTGATCAAGCAGCGAGAAGAGGAAAACAACAAGTACAAGGAGGATCTGGCTGAAGTTGAACAGGAGCTCGAGAAGAAGACTGAGCAGTTGGCCTATGTCACCCACAGTCTGGAGGAAGAGGTGCGAAGGAGGAAAACTACAGAAGAAGGAAAAGGTGTGCTTGAACAGACCTTGGCCGAGCTTCAAACAAAGCTAGCTAGTTCAGCAATGGCTGTGGCCCAACAAAGGGAGTGTGAGGCAGAGCTTCAGAATGTGCGTTTGGAGCTGGAGAGGGAGAATAGGGATCGGAGTAGAGTAGAAGAAAACCTGAATCGGCTACAGGTCCGCCTAAAGGACATTCAATCTGTCAGAGATGGCCTGGAGGTCCAGTTGACTAACCTAAGGGAAGCTAACCAAGAAGAAGTGTCGAAAAGGAGGCAGACTGAGATCGAATTAGAAAAGACCGCTGCGACGATGAGAGAATACTACTGCACCATCAACACTTTACGTCAGAACCAAGAGCAAGTCAGCGCGTCAGAAATGAGAGGTGAACAACAGTGTCTCCTGATGCAGGAGGAACTGGAAAGAAGCTTGAAAAAAAACAGGACTTCTGTGGAACAGTTAGCACAAATGAGCACTGAGCTAAAAGCGCTGCAACATCAATTGTTACAGGAGCAAGTAAAAGTCAAAGAGGTGAACCTAAGAAATGAGGGTCTGTATAGAACTATAGAGGAGAAGAGTAAAGCTCTAAATGAGAACTATTCTGAACTTCAAACTCTGAAGGAGACGACTGAAACATTGACGAAAGAAAGACTGAGGCTGGAGGAGGAGCTTAGGACAACACGACGCGATAAAGCAGAACTTTTGCGATTCAAAGAGGAAGATGATGATGAGGTCTCCTCTCAAATTACTGCCCTGGAGCTGCAGCTGCAGGCCAGTGAGCGCAACAATCTTGACTACCACAACCTTGTCTCAGAGATCTCCTTGGAGAGGGACAACCTCAAACTGGAGACTGAGAAAATGCAAATTCAGGCTACTGAGGTACTTGCAAGTCTGAAACCGAATCCCAGACTGCTCCCATCTTCCCAGATGAATCAAGTAGTCATCACTTCCAATAGAAAAATCCTTTATTGCTTGCATGAACCTCAAAATCATCTCCTCTAGTTCGTTCTCAATTAGCATCTGATTTCCCAAAAGTTTGGGTGGTGTCTCCAAGGTAAAAAAAAAAAAGAAAAAAAAAGAAGAAGAAGAAATACCTTTTACCCATACGCAGTTGGTGTTGCAGGCATCAAATTATGAATTATTGCAAAAATTAAGCAACACTGGACCTGCTCCATATGAAAAGTACCTTTTGTTGTGAATTGGCCCCATAAACATAAATAACTGCACCAAATTAGAAATAACCTTTTAAATTTTATTCTACCCAGCACCCAGACTTTTGAAATCAGGAAGTTGTTTATCTGTACGTTTAAATGAACTGCATGACTTGCCATTCAAGCGTACCTGATGGTAGTTGATCTCCCCATACTGTTTTCTCTCCCACCACTATCCAAAAAGATGTAGCTTGTACAATGTTTTGCTCACTTCTCCTTTGCCCAGAGCCGCATAAATTGTTTATAGTATGACCAACACTGTTTGAATGAAATTCAAACTTCACATGAGTAATGTGTGCTCTGAAACTGAGAGCACAATTGTTATAATTAGCATCTCATTATTTGATTTGATGAGTTGCAATAATTCTGTAAAATGCAATCTGGCATAAGCAAAATGGGTTTGGGCCAAGTTTTTCATTATGTATTAATTATACAAGTAGATTTTTTCTTTACGTCAACTTCACAGGTTTTTAGTTGACACCTGTGTACATTCATATTTTAAAACATGCACGAATTGTCTAATTTTCAACTTGTCTTCTCTTTTTGTTTATCCCACTATTTTTCCACAGACATCAACCACAATGCTATCACTGCAGTCACAGTACGATGACACTGTGAAAGAGAGAGATGCGCTGCTGCTGAAACTCCAGTTCTCTGGGACAGACAAAGACGATGTCCAAAGGCTAGAGGAGGAACTCAGACGCATCAAGTTGTCTCTTGAGTCTGAGCGTCAAAATAAGCAACGTGCACAGGAGGAGAATGAGAGGGTGAAAAGAGACTTAAGTTACTGGAAGGAACAATATGACAGTAAGAAGGGTCTTGTTAACCAATTTGATGCAGACAAGGAACGTCTGGAAAGGGAAAACACTAGTTTGAAAAGGGAAACAGAGAGGCTTCTAAGGGAACTTAGTGAGCTTGAGAAAACATATAAAGGAAAGCTGTCAGTCCTCCAGACAGAACTCACAGAGTTGACTATTGTAAGACAAACTATGCAGGATGAGTTAAAGAAAACCAGAGAACCCCAAACCGTGGATCCCTCCACCGTCATTTTTGATGGTGTTCGCAAACCAGTTACTGCAGCACAATTGCTTGAGTGTGGCATTTTGGATAAGCCAACTTTTAACCGGGTCATTAGAGGGCAAAAGAGTGTTCCTGATGCATCTGTCGATATAAAAGTTAGTCTAAAAGGAACAGGCCCAATAGCAGGGGTGATCATTGAAAATCCACAGTCTGACAGTTTTATTTCTGAATGTCCCTTTAAAATAAGCCTAACTGAAGCAAAGAAAGAGTGTCTTCTACCACCAGATGCCGTTGACCTGCTCCTAGATGCTCAGGCAGCCACAGGCCATATAATTGAACCCAGAACTAATCAAAAGCTAACGGTAGAGGAGGCAGTTGCTGCCGGAGTGGTAGACCCAAGAGATGAAGACAGACTTTTAGCAGCACAGGCTGCTGCCATTGGCTACAAGGATCGCAGTGCACCCAAGCCACTTTCAGTGTACGAGGCCTTGAAAAGGGGACTGATTGACAAGAAAATTGGACTGCGTTTATTGCAGGCTCAAGAGTGTGTTGGAGGCATACTGGATCCGAATCTCAGTGTGTTCCTTCCCAAAGTCACGGCCATTAGCCGTAATATTTTGGATGAAAACATCGGATATGCTCTAAACCAGAATCCAAGATGTTATCTTGACCCAGACAATGACCATGTCGCTTATGGAGATTTGAAGAAAAGATGCAAGACAGAGGCTCATACTGGTCTGCTACTGTTGCCAGTCACTGAGGGGAAAGACCCCTCCAAATTTATTTTTGATGGTGTTCGTAAGCCAGTCACAGCTCAACAATTGCATGATTGTGGGATATTGGACAAACATTCATTCAACCAATTAACAAAGGGACAAAAAACTGTCCCACAGTTATCAGAAGACAAGAAAGTGTTTTTAAAGGGGACGGGACCAATTGCTGGTGTAGCAATTGGATCTTTGGGGACTGTGTCTTTATCAGAAGCCAAAAAACAGTTGCTGATGCCCCCACAATGTGCAGATTTACTACTTGACGCCCAGGCAGCAACCGGCCACATTATTGATCCCAGGACCAACCAGAGGTTCACAGTAGAGGAGGCATGTACCAGAGGACTGGTGGACATAAGAGATCGTGATCGGCTCTTGGCAGCAGAATCTGCCGCGTTAGGTTACCGGGATCCTAGTACAGCTAAACCTCTTTCAGTCTTTCAAGCCATGAACAAAGGACTAATTGATAAGAAAACTGGGCTACGCTTGTTGCAGGCCCAGGACTCTTCTGGGGGGATTATAGATCCTAATCTGAGTGTGTTCCTCCCCAAAGACATCGCTATGAGCCGCAACATTTTGGATGAAGGTCTTTGTAAGGCTCTAAATCGAAATGCAGAGTGTTACCTTGACCCAGATACTGAGTTTGATGTCAGCTATGAGGCTTTAAAGAAGAAATGCAAAACCGAATTCAACACTGGTTTGATAATTTTGCCAATTATTGAGAGAAAAGATCCTTCAAAACTGATGTTTGATGGCGTTCGCAAGTCAGTCTCAGCGAAGCAGTTGTTTGAGTGCGGAGTGCTTGATAAGCCTACATTTGACCAGTTACTGAAAGGGGAAAAGACAGTCTCTGAGGTGTCTGCTGAAAAGGTTGTCTATCTGAAGGGAACTGGACCGATTGCTGGGGTTGAAGCTGGGAATCAGGGAAAAGTTTCTTTGTCAGAAGCTAAAAAACAATGCCTCTTATCCACAGAGACTGCAGATTTGCTACTGGAAGCCCAGGCTGCCACAGGACACATAATTGACCCCATTACCTATCAGAAGCTAACAGTAGACGAGGCTTGTGCCAGAGGAATAGTTGATATCAAGGACAGAGATAAATTATTGGCCGCAGAGGCTGCTGCTATTGGCTATAAAGATCCAAGTACGGCAAAACCTCTGTCTGTCTATGAGGCAATGAAAAGGGGAATAATTAATTGGAAAACTGGTTTACGCTTCCTCCAGGCCCAAGAGTGTGTTGGAGGCATACTTGACCCCAATCTCAGTGTATTCCTCCCAAAAGACACAGCGATCAAACGCAATTTATTAGATGAAGACCTCCGCAAGTCTCTAAATCAGAGTCCGACATACTACATTAATCCAGAACCTGAGCTTGATGTAAGTTATGGTGCTTTGAAACAAAGATGCAAGACAGAATCTCACAGTGGTCTGCAACTTTTGCCAATTTCAGAAAAAATGGATCCCTCCAAATTGATATTTGACGGTGTTCGCAAGACAGTAACAGCACAACAATTGTTTGACTGTGGAATCTTGGACAAAGCGACATTAAATCAACTAGTTATTGGAGAGAAAACTGTACCGGAGGTGTCTGTGGAAAAGCAAGTTTTCCTCAAAGGGACTGGTTTAATTGCTGGGGTTGCAGCTGGATCGTTCCAAAAAATGTCTTTTACTCAGGCCAAGAAACAAAGTATTATTTCCCCTGACAGTGCCGACTTGTTACTTGAAGCTCAGGCAGCCACAGGACACATCATTAATCCGCAGACAAATCAGAAATTCACTGTTAAGGAAGCATGTGCAAGAGGTGTAGTCTCTAAAGAAGATGAATCAAAATTGTTTGCCGCTGAAGCTGCTGCCATAGGTTACAGAGACCCAAATACTTCCCAGCTCTTGTCAGCTGGCCAGGCCATGAAAAAGGGACTGATTGACAAGGACACAGCTCTTCGCATACTTCAGGCTCAAGAGTGTGCAGGAGGTATTTTGGACCCCACACTTGGTGTATACCTACCTAAAGACATTGCTATGGATCGAGATCTGATAAATGCAGACCTATACAAGGCCCTCAGTCAGGAACCTGAATGCTATCTGGATCCTGACACCCAACTGCCAATTAGCTACTTGTCCCTGAAGAAAAGATGCAGAGCAGACATTGGCACCGGTTTTTTGCTTCTCCCAGAACCTAAAAAACCAGCAACTGTCCAAGGGCTTCGGAGTCAGGTCTCTGTCATAGATCTAGTAGATGCCAAGCTGCTGGAGCCATCTGATATTGATGAATTGAACAAAGGGAGATTGACAAGTCAGGACATTGAGTACCGCCTGCGTGCCTATTTGGGCAGGTCCACCTGCATAGCAGGACTATTTGACGAAACCAGTGACAGGGTGATGACATTTTATGAAGCCAAGAAAAATAAACTTTTGCAACCTGAGACCGCTCTAGAGCTTCTTGAAGCCCAGGCTGCATCGGGTTTTATAGTAGATCCAGTGAACAACGTTCACCTCAGTGTTGGTGATGCTTATAATAAAGGACTATTTGGGCCAGAGTGCCTGGACACCCTACGATCCGCAGAAAGAGCTGTGACAGGTTACAAACTGCTGGGTACAGAAAAGGTTATCTCTCTTTTTCAGGCAATCAAGAGGGGTATGGTTGCGAAAGGACATGGCACCCGTCTCTTAGAGGCCCAGATTGCCAGTGGTGGTATTATTGATCCTGAACACAGCCATCGGATTGATATAGATGTGGCCTACAACAAAGGATACTTAGACGAGGAAATGAATAAGCTCATAACCAATCAGAATCTTGCTAATAAGGACTTCCTTGATCCTAACACGGAGGAAAAGGTAACATACCTGGAACTAAAGAAACGCTGCATTACTGATGGGAAGACTGGCCTAATCCTTTTGCCAATTGTTGACAAGGAAAAACAAGAGGCGACTATGAAAAACACCTTGAGAAAGAGGAGAGTTATAATTGTGGATCCACAGACTAACAAGGAGATGAATGTACGTGAAGCGTATGAAAAAGGTTTAATTGACTATAGCACCTACCAGGAGCTTTCGCAGCAGGAGTGTGAGTGGGAAGAGATCACCATCACTGAACCAGATGGTTCTAAACGTTTAGTTATAATTGACAGGAAGACAGGGAGAGAGTACAACATCAATGAACTGCTTGAAAAAAGAGTCATTGATCAGTCAGTTGTTGATCAGTATCGCTCACATATCATCACCTTAACACAGTTGGCAGATATCATCACTGAAAAGACTCCGCATGGATTGCTGAGAATAACTTCCACATCACAGGCTTCATTTCCACCTTCAGGGTCATCATCATCATCATCATCATCAACAATAATTTCAAAATCTTCTTCCATCACAAAGACATCTACAACAATACCTCCAACCATTAAAGAGTACAGCTTTGCAACCAGCAGTGGTTCTCGAGGCTCATCTGACACCCAAAATCAAAAATCGAGTGTTTCTTTTACCCTGGCCTCCCCCGTTGAAAGTGTTGGTGAAAAGGATCCTGTAGGCGTCATATTTGATACAGAGACTTTAGACAAAATATCAGTTATGGAAGCTCTAAATTCTGGTCTGGTTGATACCATTACTGCTCAGAGATTGCTGGAGGCACAAGCTTGCACCGGAGGAATCATAAATCCAGAAAACGGGCGCCGGCTCAGCATCCAAGAAGCGTCCCGTCAAGGTATAATCAATGATGATATGGCTGCAAAACTCAAGCCTGCTCAGAAAGTGTTCATTGGCTTTGAGGATGTAAAAACTGGCAAGAAAATGTCTGCCGCTGAAGCCATGAAGGAAATGTGGCTACCTTACGAGGCAGGCCAGAGGTTTATGGAGTTCCAATTTGTGACAGGAGGACTTTACGACCCAGAACTGGGCTGTAGACGAACCATAGCGGATGCTCTGAAAATGGGCTGGATTGATGGTAGCACTGCTAGGAAACTCCAAGACGTCAGACACCAGAGCAAGAATTTAACATGCCCCAAGAGCAAACTGAAGATCTCTTACAAGGAGGCTCTAGACAACTGTCTAGTGGAGGAGAGCACCGGGCTGAGAATGCTACCAGCATCATCCGTGTCCTCTAGAGGAATAAGCAGTCCTTACAATTTTTCATCTGCCCCAGGATCCAGCTCAGGCTCTCGAAGTGGCTCACGACGAAGTTCACGACGGAGCAGTTTGGATTTAGGCTCCCCCACCTCCTTGTCCACCAGTCATTACAGTCATACAATCATGACCAACCGGTAATGATTGCAGATCATCAGATCGGAAATTAACAAAACATAGAATCCATTTTGAGTAGCCACCTATATTGCTAGTTTTAGTGTTAACAAATCTGAAGAGTTGATGTGTACTGTATTTTGAAAGTGCTGGGGGGGAAATTCTAAGGGGACAATGTATAATGGATCTATTTGGGATAGGGAGATTGAAGTTGACTTGTGAATACAATCAAACAATCAATCAGTTGAGTAACAGACAGGGACAACCAGCGGGTACATTTTATCACCCGAAACTGCCCCCACACCTGCGCGAGACACTGTCATTTATATTTTCACACAAATCTTAACGTGCAGAGCCGCAACCAAATTGTTTAACGCCAATGATCTACTTTGTTTGCTTTCTGGGAAAAAAACGGGGCTTTTTTTGCTTTGGAAACATAAAAAGGCTGTGATTGCATTTATTCTGCATTTATTAGGATACTCTGTTTGTTTTGTCTTGGGAGGGATGCAAGGTTAATTGCATGCACGGTGGTGAAATTCAACCACAGTCTGATGTTGATTTGTTTGAATTGTTCGTTGAGAATGATTATTCAGCCTAAACTCTCACAATTATTAAACGGCAATTTATTAGGAGTCCAGAGTGCAGACAATAAATACCAGAACATTGTCATGCAAGTACACCAGATTGTACACGTTTTGGGGATTTGGAACTTCAAGGTATCACTGTATAAACTAAGTACAACTCTTATTTTGTATTGAATGTGGTCTCGGTTTCTTACAGTTTAGAGCTTTAAGTTCTGTAATAGTCTATAAATAAAAACATTAACCTCTTGGTTCCTTGTTCGAATGAATTAATAGGTGTCCAATTGTCCATATGCTAATGTTCATTCTGCCTTATTGGCCAGTAAGTTGGTTGGTAGCTTTTCAATAGATCATATTTCATGAGTGTGTCCAGTGTTTCACAGTAGCAGTGTTAAGTAGTGAAATTGCGGGCTTAACTTCATTTCAAGTTAGTTTGTGTTGCCATGGAGTTATGCAGTGGGCAGCCTTTATCACATAATATGTTGCTATATAATGTTAGCTAAAAGCATGGGAGTCCATTTTATGAGATGAAACGTCCTTACGGTAAGTGGTTCTGGCCCGATCAGTTGATGCAGAATCCTCCACAGCAACTTCCACCGGAGAAGCGACACAGTACAGACCTTGTCCTGATTGATCGGTGCAGAATCCATACTACAGCAACAGCCTCAGATTCGGTCATCATCATCAAGCTCCCTCGCAAATCTGAGGAGGCAGTAAAACAGGTAGTTTGACTAAATGCCACAGTGTAAATATGTCTTAAATCGAGGTTTATAACGAGGTATAGCTAATTTCCATAGGTATTTTTCTTACTATTATTGTAATACGAAAGAAAAAAAAAAAAAAGTCTCCAGAGAATAAATCCACTCACATCTAATGGAGCCCGGACTCAACATGCCTGTTTATGGTCTTGGAACAGATATGATGGGCGGACAAAATACTAATTTGTGCTTTAAATGCCTATACTATCCAGGCAAGGGTCATTTCTACTTATTCTGTTCAATCTTACAACTGTATCCTGGGCCATTTGTTTTGAGCCTTGGCCTTTACCTAAATCGAAGCATTTGCATAAAAGGAGCTGATGATTACCCACCTGTTCCTACGGAGCTACATATTTGTATTGAATGACCACAAATTAGCATTTTGTGCATAGACTATACATTTACATTGTTTTCACATTAAAAGTTCAATGTGCCCCTTTTGCAGTAACTGACAGCACTTGGCAACTTGACCCTCCTAAATGTTTCTTCCATGTTGATTGGCAGTTCCGAACTTCCGTCACAAGTCAAAATGGCGGTCTTGTCTTCCTGTCTTCCAAGAAGCTCTCTCTTGGACTTTGCATCGTTGTAATTTGATTTGTGTGGATAATTTCAAAATGTGGTGAAATGTCGTTTGGCCACTATAACAATCTGCTTGTTCGTGTTAAGTCACGGCAAAAAAAACAAAAAAAGTCCGTGTTTCGTTTTCCCCATTGGTGAGTTGCATTGGTGAAATGTCAGAAATGCCCGGATGTGATGGATTGTCCGTTAAAGCAAATGGCGAAATACTTACATAAAAGTGATCTAAAGGAACGTCACGATTTATGCACAAGACTATTTTTTTATAATGTGGTCAACACCAGACAAGACCGTAATCTCAATTTTCAGCAGTACCGTTAGATGCTGTTTTATTTTGGAATCCGACATCCGTACCCGGAAGTGAATGGAAGCAGCATCGGTGTCCTATGCCTGCCGGTAGCATGTAGCAGTGCTAAGCGCTAAGCAACGCGTCGTTTTCTTCGAAATGTGGCTCGAAGTAAAAGTCTAGCAACGAAAACCGTTTCTGTTGCCATGCCAAGACTACAGCAACTAACGACATCTCAACTGTAGGGGGACGAAGCACTCCAGAAACGTCGCTAAACGCGCTAAGGTGAGCCCCTTAGCAAACATTTGGATCACTAGCCTCATTGAAAATGTACACACACTTGTCAGGTTGCGTATCTGGACGACGTAGTGGTGACAGTTTGTCACTAAAGTAGTGATGGGATGCATGTTTCAAGTTTGTAGAAGAACCCCCTCGTCGGTGCGTGTCGAGCTTTTGGGAAAATCAGCCGCATCGCTCATCAGCAAAGTTCTGCAGCCTGATAACGATCCAAGTTATTGGAAACAGCAAACTCATTTTTGAAGGAATTAGTCCAAGTGAGCCGGTGCTTCACAAAGGTTTCATTTGGCCATCAATGGGACAACGTGGATTCGGATTTGTGACCACATTAACTCATTCACTCCCAGCCATTTTCACAGACGCAATCCCCCTTCACCCCCGTTCGGTTTACTGGATTTGGACTGATTTTGCAAGGCCCACAGAATATTGTGTTCTATTGCTATAAAAACATGGAACCTACCAAAAGAAAGATTAAAGTATCTTCTTTCATCAGGAAAAAAAGTATAAGTTTCATCATTATTCACAAATCTAATTAGAATTGTATTTGAGGTTTTTTTTCTCCCAACATGGCCCTGGTTGCTCTCTTATACTCTGCTGCCACCTGCTGGCCGTTTGTGTAATAACTATCATTTCTTCAACCGTTCTTTGTAGTTGAGAGGCTGCATCAAAGCCTTCTCTATGCTCATGCATTAAAAAACAAAACAAAAAACAAAAACAACGAAAAAACGTATAAATACGTCTTTGGGACACTTAAATTTAAAATAGAACGTACTTATATGTTTTTTTTGGAGCAAATGAGTTGACCATTTCGGTGTTTGTCATTGATTATCAGGCTAACGTTTCCCCTCTTTTGTGCGACTACTTCGGTCAGGTGAAATAATGGCCGACGACCCACAGAGAAACTTTCGCTCGGCTTATTATGAGAAAGTTGGCTTTAGAGGAGTGGAGGAGAAAAAGTCCCTCGAAATACTACTGAAGGATAACCCTCTTGGTAAGTGACAAACTGTCAATCATACAATGAAAGTGTTTTTTTTTTCTCACCTGATAGAATCATGCGATCCAATTAATTTACTGGAATTTTGTGGTCTCTGACAGATCTTGACAAGCTGAGCACCTTCAGTCAACGGTTTCCCCTCCCGTCCATGTACAGGGTCCATGTGTGGAAAGTTTTGTTAGGTATGACACGTCATGATATTGTAGATTGCACGTGAGCTTTGTGAGAATTTTTTTTTTTCTCACGCCTTCTTGCACGTACTTCAGGCATCCTGCCGCCCCATAGCGACTCTCATACCCTGGTTGGAAAGTACAGAAAGGAGCAATACCAAGACATCCTGGAGGCTCTGGAAGTGATGAGATACATCAAGTCCTCGACACCGTCCACCCATGTGTACTTGCGCATGTTCCAGCTGGAGAGCCACATGCTCCCGCGTTGCTCGGAAATCTCACCGCCGGTAAGATGTCGCCATTATCCAATGAATATTCACGCGGAAAAACGGGGTGAAAAGTTACACTGGTTGCAGTTGTCGTATGCGTGCGTACTTGGTGTGAATGTGGTTTTCAGGACAAAGAGCACGAGGACTTCCTGTCCATCAGCCAAGCGATGGCGGAGATCGTCGAGGATCCCGTCGACTGCTACTGGCTCATTAAAAGTTTCATCAGTCAGTTCCACACCAAGTTCGGAGACTCGCTTCCGCATCTTGTGAGTGTCACAGTGTTGTCTTCAAAGGCTACACTTGCCCAAATCGGATTGATTGCCTGATTCTATTCTGAGTAGGGATGTCACGATAACGGCAATATTGTGATATTAAAACTGCCACAATATCGTCGACGTCATGATCGCGATATTTAAATGCAACACATCTGTTAATAATAATAAAAAAATTAAAAAAAAAAAGGTCAGGTTGATTTACATTTGTGCAGCTGTAGCTCCCTCTGGTGGCTAATTTTTTTTTAGTGCAATTTAATTTTCATTAGGGATGTTTTGGCACTTCTATGTTTAAAATCTACGCTATAAGTTAGATGAAGTAGAGTGTAATATTACTGTGAAGCAATTCAATATGTGGAGGAACTCAATGTAGTAATAAGTAAAACAATAATAATAATAATAATAATAATGTTCCGTACAAGAGCACAATATTGTGCTTTTTTTTAAAATCTCTTTTTTTTCTTTTTTTTTTTCCACAAAATTGTGACCTTTTTTTTTTTTTTTTAAATATCTCCAACTTCCCCACAATATCGTGATAATTATCATATCGTGAGCTTCATATCGTGATATCGTATTGTGACGTTTGGATATCGTTACATCCCTACCTTCTCTCGTGGCACACAGGTGCAATCTGAATAAATTTGAATTGCAGAAAATATCTATATTTCCCCCCCCCCCACTAGTTAACAAGTATAACTTAGATCATCAATTCACGACTCAGTACATTTTGAGGTTTTTAATAATCGTCTATCATTCGGTGTCATCTTTCTGTAGCCAAAGAGCCTGGAGCATTACCTGAATCAGGAGGAGCCGGGCCTCCTCAACCATTTGAAGAGCAGCGGCGCTTTGCCACATCTTCCGTACAACCTGTGGTTCAGGCGCTGCTTCGCTGGCTGCCTGCCCGAGTCCAGCTTGCAGAGGTGAGTCCAGAAACAGGGAAAAAAAAAAAAATCAGCCAATGCTTGATTAGTGTTGTCATGAAAGTAAAATTTGGACTTTTACATTTTTACATGGAGTACTTCAAGACCAGTATTGAATTTATACATTGGCAAAATCATCAGTAAAAGGCAGTGTGGAATGCGAGCAATTACTACAAGGATACTAATTAGAATAATTTTGATTAAAAACAAAAAAAAATTCAAACATTTTAGTCAGTAAAAATGTGAAAAATGTTTCTTGTCCTAATGAGAAATATATTTCATATTTTAAACCATCAAACTGGTAATACCCATGTGCAAACTCAGTATAACGTCAACACTATATTGACTAAACTGTTAAATTGGAGACCCTCGTTCTGAAGACTTGAGTTCCACTTCAAGTACAATACGGACTTTCAAATTCACGGCGCCGGGAAATCGAAGAGTACGGATCCGCACAAATGACGCAGCACGTGTGGATGGATATGTTGAAAGAGTGTGGGACAAGGTGATCAGCGGCTCCTGCAAGATCTTGGTGTTTGTCGCCTTGGAGATCTTGCTCAGCTACAAGATTATGTTGCTGGGCGTCAACCGACCGGAGAGCGTCGTCAAGTTTCTCTGCAACGTGAGTCGACGAGCGGCAAAAAAAAAAAAAAAAGAAAGCAAACGTTTCACTCCTCGGCCCTTCTCGCCTCAAACTCTGTTGCTTCCGTTGCAGATCCCGCAGGAGAACACGGACGCCATCGTCACCAAAGCGATTGATCTGTGGCACAAATATTGCGGCAACCCCGCGCACGCCATGTAAAAAAAAAAAAAAAAAAAGTGCCAGGAAATCTGCACCAACGGATGTTTTTTTTTTTTTTTTCTTCTGACTTCCAAACCTGGGACGACGGGGGCAATACTGATCGTCGTGATCCGGTTGCCGGGAAAATGTGGAATCACTTGAAAAGGACAGCGAGAGGAGCGGCGGGAATGTCGAGGGAAAAAAAACAAAAAAACAAGCAAGCAAAATCACATTTCTTTCTTTAAGAAACCGCATACATCATAAAAGTAGAAGACTTACAATAAATAATGTTTACATGCTTTACAAAAAAAACAAAAAAAAAACATTTGAAACATCACTTTCTTTGTCATTTACAAGTCATGTAATTCTGTACATGCAAGCAAAGTAGCTTGGCAACACGCACAACCACACGGATGCACTGACATACATACACAAAACACGTTCTCTTTCAATAAAGTGATCGGCGATTCTAAGACCGGAAACGATGCTCTTTTTGTGATTTAAAAACTCTTTTACTGCCACGCAAACAAGCCCCACAGTGCCAGCCGATTTCCGAGCTTTTTAACTCATCTTTTAAGGCTAACAGAATATTGTGTGCTTTTATTACACGTCCAAATGTGGGTACCAAATGAAAGATCGCATTCTATTCTTTTATTTGGAAAAAAAAAAATGTTTCTACCTTATTCCGTTCTTTAGTAATCACCATTTGGAATCAGGTCATTTGAGTGAGCGAAAATTGAAACGATAAGGAAAATTAGCTTTTTGTCAAAAGATACATTTTCTCCACAACAGTGACTTTGATGCGAATGTTTTGTTTTTGTTTAGTGACGCTCTGTGAATTAGTTTTAATGTGACAAAGGCTTTGATCATTCACGACAGCCTTGAAAACGTTCCATTTCATCAGATTTCGTCGTAATTTTATACACTGGCAACCCATTGAAAAGAGATCCAATGCCGCCATCTGCTGGCCATAGTGAGCGAGTGAGTGTTCTTTGATTCCACCACGTATATACCAGGCAGCGCTGCACTTAAGACGTTGCACTTCCCATTGATTAAAAAAAACAAAAAAAACGTAGTTGACGTTATTTAACGTTTATGGCGGCATACATCGTGATTTTACTCAATTATTAAGCTTTTTTTTTTTGGCAGTCAAAGAGTTAAGGGCTATATAAATAAACTTGACAAGCTTGTGAATGCAATTCAAAAACGGATAAATAAAGATGAATCTGAAATTATTGCACTGTTGAAGACATTTTTTTTTTTTTTTTTTTTTTTTGAGAGAGAGAATTAAGTGTTGGGTGAGCAATGAAAATATTCCCACAAACAAACACTGACATCATTCCCAATTTTAAAACATAGTATCAAAGGTCACAATTGTTCACTTAAGTCTCATTGCACATCATTCATTCATTCATTCATTCATTTCGTTCTGCTCGTTTATGGAACATGGTCATCAACGTACCCTGTCACAATTGTCAACATTTTCACACTGAGAATAGAATTGTTGCTGGGCTGCGAAGCGCCTCGTGACCTGAAGAAAATCGGACATTGATGGATATACGGAAATGTGTCACTTCAATATAAATAAAACGTGTTAAAAAAAGGTCCATTAACTGAATTAGGATCATCAAGTCAGTCGTCGTGAAGTCCAGTCTCCCTCAAATTCATCAAAATTGGCAGATTTGACTTGACAAAAAAATGTCAAGTTTGTTGATACAAAATTGGACTCTGTCTCAAAAAAAAAAAAACACACACACACTTGGAAGGAGGTTCAAAGAAAAGTCGCCAGGTGTGATCACGAGAGACGAGTTCTGCAGTTATGAGGGAGGGCGGCAGAAAGCTCGCTTGTGCAGGAATAGCAACTTGGACTTCCCTTAGGGCCGATGAAACCTGCGGAAAAAAAATGATGCTTAAGATAACATTCCCGTCAGTAACTTATTGTTCGTCAATGGCCAAATTTAGATATGTTAGCAAAAAGAAGTGACCAAAAACAAAACATTGTTAGATGGAGGCCTACAAAATCAGGCCTTGACGATTCGTAGATGCGACACACGAGATCACGTATCTGCTACTTTGACTGTGATTTAAGCCGACCTTGGATCATAATCCGTCATTTAAAATGGAGGTGGCGGACAAAATGTCAGTCCAATCCTTCAAAAGAATTTTTTTTTTTTTCATTTTGATAAAACTGATGTTTTAAGTCCATACCTCCTATTTAAACAAAAAACAAAAACTGCAAATACCTGGTGAGGTGACGACTGGACTCGTGCACATCCATCTCTGTGCTTTTGAACTCATTCAGCTCTTTCCTTATGGCAGCCTGCATGACAAACAAAAAAAGCCAAATGCAGTGTCGATCTCGTGTTAAGTGATCCACGCCGGATTAGAAGTTGTCGTCGTGGGTATGCGGCAACCTTGTCAGCGGCTGTGAGTCTGGTCCAGGGCTTATCTGCTCTCCTGTCGTAGTCCTGAGCCTCGGCAACTTCCACGTAGTCGCTGAAGCGAATGAGGATCTTGGCTTCTCTCAGCTCTTCCACCGTGGGCCTCTGGCTGAGCTAGAGAACGGACGCACAAACAGAAAATAGATCCAACGGTTTTTGTTGTTTTTTTTTTTTTTTATTTCGGACTCCATTCAACAATGGACTGTCCACCGTTGGGCGTCTCAAGTCGTATGGTTTGGCGTTGATCCAAAGTCAAGTAAAACATATTTCTCGACTATTAACTCATTTGCTCCCAGTAACGTATAAATACGTTTTTTTTAAGTTTTAAGTGTCCCAAAGACGTATTTATACGTTTTTGTGTTTTTTTTTTTTTTTTTTTTTTTTTTTAATGCTAAAGCATGCAGAAGGCTTTGACGCAGCCTCTTAACTGCAAAGAACGGTTGCAGAAATGGTAGCTATTACACAAACGGCCAGCAGGTGGCAGCAGAGTATAAGAGATCAACCAGGGCCATCTAGAAAAAAAGCTAAATGACTTATAATTTTAAATAGATTTGTGAAAAGTGATGAAACTTAGCTCTCTTCTAATGTTAATTGCTGCAAAACGGAAACAGAAACATCCTTTTTTTTTCCTGATGAAAGAAGAGACTTTAATCTTTCTTTTGATAGGTTCCATTGTTTTATAGCAATAGAACACAATATTCTGTGGGCCTTGCAAAATCAGTCAAAATTCAGTAAAACAGCCGGGAGAGAACGAGATTGCGAAATGTGAAAATGGCTGGGAGTGAATGAGTTAAGTCAAATGTGGCCACTCTAGTCCAAAGGCGTTGGCCATTTTGCCGTCCATTGAATATGACATCACAGCCTCTCGGTTCAGTCATGTGACGTTCACAAGCTCAGCTTTTCGGCACTGTGATGTCATTTTCAGTCGACAGCAAGTGGCAAAACGGGCGTCGTGATGGTACAGATCACCATGGCGGCCATGTTTTCTCGTTGCTTCTGAATGATTTGAACTTATCGTCAGTTTGCTGATCAAAAGTCGAGTCGTCTGCTGTCTTACTTTTTTGGATAAATGTCTCTTGATCTCCCTCTTCTCCTCCTGCTCCTCCTGATCGTTTCGAGCTAAAGGAGAGAGAGGAAAAAAAGATGGATCTCGTAGTTTTTTTTTGTGTGTGTTTTGTGCTCTATTTTTAGCATGAAAAGTAACGTACGTTTCAGGATATTCCTCTGTTCCAGTTCTTCAGCGGTTGGGCGTTGGCTCAGCCGCCTGGTTTAAAAAAAAAGTTTTTCTTTTAGGGATTCGAATGAGGAGGAAGAAATCATGTTTAAACTGTCAGTAATACAGTATTTCAATATTGACCTCATTGAACACAGTGCGGTTCATGACACCGATTTTACTCTGTTTTAAAAGAAAGGGGCACAAATTCTGCAGGTAACAAATGAAAATGTCAAATGATATCCTGCAATATATGTCGCCCTATTTTATTTTATTTTTTTATATCGTGAAAAATGTTGGGATTATGTATACCCTTCAATTTGGGGCACGATTTAGGATAATATTTTACTTGCAAAAAAATTGCGTATCGATCATGTGAAATGACGGTTCTTTTTAAATCGCGATATTTCCGTCATTCATTTTTTAGCTACCAATCTGATTTTACTATGCGTGGGTGAGTACGTGAGTGAGTGCTGGCGCTATCTTCTCCACCTGGTGAGCTTGGTCGCCGTTTGCTGTCGCGACTCGAGTCTCTCCTGGTCGGACTGCAGCGGCAGAATGTTCTTCTCCTCCAGCTCCCTCTTGGATGGACGGTTACTGATCTTAATGGCCAGCGAGTCCTTTCGCAACACCTTCAGCGCTAGCGTGCCTGCGTTGACAAATAGCATCCGTCAACTTTCGTACGAGACGGGAGAGATCCTCATCAAACACCTACTTGTAAACAACGCTTCGTCCTCTTCATCCTCATCTTCTTCCTCCTCATCCACTTCTTCCTCCTCCTCTAATTCCTCCTCCTCCTCGTCTTCTTCATCATCATCATCGTCCCCATACATGACCGGTAGATCTTCATAGTCCGTCTCATTGGGGAGATTTTCCTTGTCGTCACATTCCATCATCACCGCGGGAACGCCGCGCATCACGGAACTGTTGATTGGTGGGGGAAAGGGCAGAGGTCACGAGAGCTTGCTTATCGTTCCATGAAGCATTTAATGCAGCGTTTGTTTTAGCAATCACAAGCCTCAAAATCTCAATAAACGGAACAATGTGGAAGGCAATTTCCACAAACAAAATGATCAGAAACTGCAGCAGGTCTGAGAGGGGTGTAAAACTGTTCCTCAGACAAGCAAGCGTCGTCATATTGATGGATTTGAATTTGCAAATGGTTGACAGAAGATGTAATTCGTTTAGTTCTATTGGTAAAATTCAGGTGGTTAACACAACATGTTGTGCGTCAGAGAGAGACAGAAGTCACTGTTTTCAGTTTGGGGTTCTAAGCGTAGACAAATACGGAAAGCCGACTTGGTGGCTGTAGACATACAAACATGTCTGACATTTTGTTATCTACGGCAGATATATGGCGGATGGACAACTATTAATCCATAATATACTAGTCGAATTGTTTGGATCCTCACCTCTCGAACCTCTGCATGGTAAGGGCCAGGGTCTTGTTGAGCTCCTCAATGATTCTGCTGGGTGGATGAAGCGCAACGGGAAGCGTCGCGTACTGCAGCAGGTGCCCGCCGGCGGGAGCATGGCCGGCGGGGGCGGAGCACTTCTGGAAGGCCAGCAAAGGCGGTAAGGGTTCCGTGCTCCCTGCGGGTACGGAGATCATGAGCTTCTTGGGAGGTAGAGGAGGCGATAACTTCACCGACATGCACGGCAACTTTACCGGGGTGCCATCTGGAAATTGATGAAAGGAATTTGTCGCTTATGGCTTCAATTGGGAACATCACACGGGCGAACGTACCTGTACTGTGGTTTGCTATCCTGGCGAAGGGTTTGGGTGGTAGCGCAGGAGGTTGCTTGTGTAACGTAGGGGGTTTGTGCAAAGTTGATTCCGTATCGTTCCCTGGATACACAGAAGGCTTTTTTGTTGGGGGGGCCTGGTTCAGTTTTTGAGGGTGCTCTTGTTGACTTGGACAATCAGCGGGGTTCTCAAACTCGAGTAAACCTGAGGAATAAAGCAAGGGAAGTGAAACGCTGGATACGTTAGCAAGGTCTTAGGTTTGAAGTTGGACTCTGAGGCACTGTTTACACAAACAAATCGTGTACATCTCAAGACATGCGAGTGTCCAAAAGAAGACGCCTAGGACGTTTAACGGCTGCAATGTATATGCCAAGTCTGGAGTGGCGCTGTAGCGCTGCCACAGGGAGTTGATGGAAAGCATAGAAAAATCAACGAAGAAGATGAACCACTGATCTGTATAGCCAGTTTTGAAGCTGCGAGGCCGCCATATTACTCCTCCCAAGAAACGTTTCTTGGCATACGATCCTAAGGGACAAGGGTCGAGCAACTGAGTACTAAAAAGAACCTGTAGTTTAAACAGTAGTCTGCTCGCGAGATGGGAGGAGTAAGATGGCAGCCCCGTCGCTTCAACAGCTTACATGGCCGTGTATGGACTATCGGTATCGGCTATCCAGTGATATACACAGATCAGTGAGACGAACACAACACAGGAGAAGTGACAATGACGGGTGATTCAAGTACAACATCACGCAAAACATTTTGCTGTAGAAGCATAAACAAGCTAAGGAGTTTGCGCAAAACGACAAGACATGGCTATCCGCCATTTGTTGTTGACAGACTGGCGGTTCGTGCGCTGTCACAGGAGAAGTAGCTATCCTTGCTTTGGTGTCCACATTGGAACATACGTTTGGAAATCTTTCTACTCTGGAGCACGGTTCCAAAAGTTATCCGTTTTCAAGCGGCGAAACCGCGCTGCCATGTGGACGAACTGTAAGAAACTTGTGCGGGTACACTCAAACGGGCTTTTGTGTGAACGGGACCCGAGTTTGCATGATCTCTGTACTCATGAGCAGCGAGGGGCGTGAGCGCTATTTTCATCAGGGTTTGTTCAAGGTCACAAAGATGCGACTTAAAAAAAACAAAAAAAAAACAAGTTGGCGACCATTAAAGATGTTGGCAAACATCTTTGCGACCGTTTACGACCTCGGAAAATAAACGGACAGTTGGACAGACCACAGACGAGGCCTGAATGTTGCCTACCTCCAGCTGCAGCCGCTCCTTCCATCAGCTCGGTACCTTCAGACTGCGACAAGCTGCACCCGAGAACCGGTGAACGGCCATTTTGCAGCTTGTCCTCCTCCCGTACAGATGCCGATGAACCGTCTGCACAAGAGCATGACGTATTGATTGAGTGAAGGAGCTAATTAGAATGACGGGTTCGAGGGTATAATCACTTGTTAAAAATTAATAAATTTCACTCAATGCCAAGGATGTATTTTTACGTCTTTTAAGAAGTCCAGGTACATAGTTATATCCATCAATCCGTCCATCATCTGAACCACTTATTTTTATTTATTCATGCTCACGTGGTAGGGAGAAATTTTTAGACTCACCTTTCTCGTAGACTTCCTTCAGGACGCCTTTCTTGATCAGCTCCTCTCTGCTCTGTCTCGTCGACATTTTTCGCTCCAGCACTGAAGAGATGAAGTGGCAGAAAGCGCACTAGTAAGTACACATTGTAAACATGAAGGCGCTATTTCTTCATTCTTCAGCTACTTCTTCACAGGAATATTTCAGGCTGAACGGACGGGACGGAGCATTGTATATACAGTCAACTTTTTAAACACTGTAAACAATTTTGATCACGTAAAATAAGCAAGCGTAACGTATAGTGTTGCCGTATCTATTGTCCTGCTATCTCGTCTTCTCGTTTGATGCATTTTGTGTGTAGTGAATATACCGTATATCCCGTATTGTCTCGTAAAGCCTGCGTCTATGTAAATTAATACATGATACTAACTTATAGGATGATGATAACCGGTAGCGTGACCCCCGTGTAAAACGTGTTCCGATCCTCACCGGCAGAAGTCTGCTTGAACTTTTCACTCTTCTTCTTTCTCCATTTCCAAGGTTTAAAGAGGCGCCCCAGGGTGGCAAATTTACTCCGCCGCCTAATTGGGGGTGTGTGCGTGCCAGGTACGAGTGAATCTGAGCGCATCGCTGCCAGCCGCTCTACTTCTTCAGCTGCAACACAGAATCGAAAACAAACAAAAATAGCAATTTGCAGAGAGGTGAGTCGATATTAAACCGGTTCTATTCACAACCGCAATCAATTTGTTTCGACTTTTAAAAATAGGAGCTATTTGTAGAAGGACCTGTGCATGGTTTTGACTGTATTAACTAGGGGTGTGAATTGCCTCGTACCTGACGATTCGATTCGTATCACGATTCACAGGTCACGATTCGATTCGATACCGATTAATCCCGATACGAATTTATAAGTCGATTGTTGCGATTTTTTTTCATTCAAATTTAGAAAATACTAATCAGTAAGCTTGTAGAGTGTAAGATTTATATGAAAATGTATTATTTATTTATCTGAAATTTCAGTCTTATAGAGGTTGTAATCTGTTTCATGTTTAAACAGCATTAAAATAAAATATTAAGGCTTAATGTTCCGTTCATATAACATTCTTCCATGCTTAAGGTGTGAATCCTAAAAAAAAAAAAAAAAAAAAAAAAAAAAAAAAAAAAAAAAAACGATTTTGCCTATTATTGAATCGATTCGAGAATCGCGCGATGTAGTATCGCGATATATCGCCGAATCGATTTTTTTTTTAACACCCCTAGTATTAACCATCGAGCATCCACCACCCCCGCCACTCTCGCACCCATTTAGCTTCAAAATGAATCCCGACTGGTCTCGGCATGTTTGATCAATACAAAGGGACACAACGGCAGCATTCGCGTGTGTGCGCGCGCTCACAAATCCCCGTAAATGTGTGAATGAGAAGTCGGCCATTCACGATGAGTCACCCCCAACATTTCCTTCCTGTCTCCATGCGTTCTATTCTGTTCGGTTCCATAGATGTCTCGCATCCAAACAGGCAGCAGTCTTATAGGAATAATCATCATCAAACAGCTCGTAGGATGTAGCGTACATGTTTCTAAAATTCAAGCGACCCTCCCCCCACCCCCACCCCCATGGCTAATATGTCCAAAAATACTCCACAACGGGTCAGACTAATAATAACTGCGCTAACAAATTTTAAAAGCAAAGCTTGCAATCAAGCTGCAAAAGGAGTATGACAGATAATAAGAGTCTAAAACGATGTTGCTAACACATCCATCAGAAATGTTTTGACTTGCATATAGAATAAAAACATTTGGATACATTGTACAAAGCTCTTGGGTGCCACAGAAAATGTGGAGAAAACCGAACAACTGCATCAGATGTGGTCGAGAACGCTGGTCCCCAACCACCCGTCAACACTTTTTTTTTTTTTTTTTTTTTTTTTGTAGCCTAAGCATATATGTTCCAAATATGGAAACTGAGGTTTGAATGTTCTGACTTTAGCCCAATTCACGCTGGCTGCAGAACGGGCGCCGTGCATTTTCCCTACGGCTTCTGCAAGGACTGCAATTCGCACCACGTGCGTTGCGGGTCCGGAAATCTGCTCCCGACAGACCACGAGATCACGTGGGGTTCGCGCCGGAGAGTTGAGTTCACCCAATAACAACCGTGTATATAGAGTCCTATTTGTAAACAATAGCCACGCTTGCTTGTTGTCACATCGATATGCTTTTGGACATTATTTCTGGGACTTCTACCATGGCTCTGTAAGTACGTTTTGTGTTGAAATAGTGTTATTTTGTCACGTTTAATTTATTCTGAGCTCACTTTTTGTCTTAAATGTCCAACTCATGTCATGCTATGTAGCTAGCTAGCTAGCTTCCCTCCCCCAAAAAACGAGTTCGCAAACGTGGTTTTATTTTGAAATATACCGGATTCACCTTGATGCGAGACGCCCGACTTCCTGTCCGGCTCCATCTTGTGGTCTGTCGGGAGCAGATTTCCGGACACGCAAAGCACGCGGCGTGAATTGCAGACCCTGCGGAAAGCCGTACGGAAAACGCACCGCGTCCGTTCCGCAGTCAGTGTGAATTTGGCTTTAGAATTTTCTGGCACAGACCACAATTCATTGTTATGTCAATCACAGCAAGTCGTCCAGGTCCTGGAGGAGCAAAACGAATATTTTTTTGTCTAGTTTTTGTTGACAAAACTAATGCAACGCTACCATCACTCTGGATGACTTTTTTTGTTTTGTTTTTTTAATTCAAGGAGTTCAATTTTCAACTCATCGTAGGGAATCATTCAGATTGTTTGTTTTTATTTGTATTTATCTTATGGAAAGTTGGACTACAGTACACATAAAAAGTGTACACATATCAAAACAAAATATCAAAATGGAGGAAGGCCCAAAATGGATGGTTATCTTCTGTCCATTTTGGTCATGTGAGAGTCATGCAGCTGCACCTTTTTGGCCTGTGCTCAGCTTCAGCAAACAGCAGGGGCGGCACTTTTCACCTCCCTTCCTCCTTCGGCCATGTTTGACAAACTCGAATCACGCATCACCTACTGGCAGGAAGTGGTACTGTCATTGGTGAGCAACATGGTTGAGGAGGACTGTAGTCTAATCTTAGATTACAGGTTGAAGATTATCTCCACATTGACCCTTTCCAAAATGTGTTTCTAAAAACAACAATACGGTAGCTTATATGTAAACATCTGACATTGGAGCATAATTGCAGATGGAAGAAAAGGCGGCATGTAGCCATGAGTCGTCGTCAAAGGACGCCATGTGATTAGGATTTTTTATTTTATTTTTTATTTCCTGGGGGAGGGTTGAGTGCAACTCGGATTCAGTGGCGCAAGTGGAGGAGGGGGGGTTCGAAAGAAGCCGTCATTATGTGGAGGATGATGATCGCCGATCCAGATCGTAGCTTTGATACATTTTCGTTTCAGCACCACGCGACGATGAACAGCTGAGCTCCTTTTCAGAATGCATATAAGCAAGAAAATAATCTTTCAGCTGCACAGCCTTTGAGTTATCATCGTGGCCATGGCAACAAAGAAAACTGTCAGTGTGACAAGCGCAGCATTCAACTCGCACCGTTTTGACATTTAGGCTTTTTTCCCCTCCCACTTCGCATGTGACGACAGTGAAGCACTGCATCGTTTTTTTTTATTTTTTTATTTATTTTATTTGAGATAATAACCGGGATTTGATCTCCACTAATGCATTAAACATGAAAAGCACCCTATTTGGGGAGCTTTTCCTCGCTCGTGCATGAGTCACTGTGAGGTCCTTATCCTCCAACGTGCAGCGAGCGGAGCATCATGGGTACACCGTCAGACCTGCATCATGAAACCCCAGAATCATGCGGATAGTCTCGGAGGGTTGTCAAGCGGACGAGGATTGCGTTTTTACTATGTCGTCCCCCAAGAGACTGCTGGTGTAAAAAAAAAAAAAAAAGAAAAAGATCTGCGTTGTGGGCTAAATCCATATGTTACCTGTCTCCAGGTGCAAAGAGATCCTCGCTTCATTGATGTAAGGCGTGTCACTTTTGGAACGAACCCTCCGGATCGGTCTGCGGTCCTCCTGCTGCTCCGGAGCCGCCGACGCCGACGCCGCCATGTCCAGGGCCTGCCACCAGCCGGGCGACGTCCACAGCCGACCGGCGTGACGAGACTCTGAGCCGCCGCAGCCACTCGAGCGCTCACCCCGACAGACAGTGCACGAGTGGGCGGGCTATTGTAAGGCTGGCGGCGGGGAGGAGGAGGAGGGGGGGGGGGGGGGGGGGGGGGGTTAGTCAGTCTTCGGTCTATGTGCGGTTTCCCTGCAAAGTGACACGTACTGGGGCTTCACCTGCTCGAATCGTCTTGCTTCGCTGGAAAGTCCAACTTGTCTGTTCCTTAGTTAAGGTGAGATGTGATGTATCCTGATTGATATCGTATGAATAAAATTCGTTTTCAGACAAGAGGATGGCAATAATAATAGAATAGTACCTGGTTCTCAAACCTTTTACCACCTCAAAAAATTATTAATGACCATCGATATCAAAATGCAGTAGTGTCATGTTATCAAAAACAAGGCAAAGGTTTTTAAATATTTTATATATATAAGCCACTGGAGCATTTAGATTTTCAACATTAACACTAAATTTATTAGGGAGAGTTTACAGTAATGATAATAATAATAATAATAATAATAATATGTCTGTATTATAACCTGACAGCAAATTATTAATAGAATAGTCTTGAAAAATTAAAAGGTCATGTGAGTCACTATAACGGCCGGACACAATGACATACTAGTACTTACAGTGTACCATACCATAAACTACTATCCACATATTTATTTGTTCTGCATTTTCACTATTTTGGCGTGATCATAGTGGAATTTACTGTAAAATAAAAAATACTACGCTTGCGCCACAATATGATTTGCAGTTAATGGTATGAGTGCGCCCTCTGCTGGTCTTTTTCTTTCACATGTTCCTCATTATCCCACAATTGTTATGATTTTCCGCTTTCGTCGTTATCCGTACATGTAATCGTTTTCTCTCTCATTTTAGCCATATTGGTTGTCATTTTAATATACAACTATTTAAATTTAAAATTGAACACTTTTAATTAATTGGAAATAGCGAAACGTGGGCGGAAGAGACTGACATCCGGAAGCGGAAGTGTCGTCATTGCTTCATTGTCACATTTTGACAGGTAGTGGAGAACTTTTAAGTCGCTAAAGTCAGGCTTGCAAATCAAGTTGGAAATGTATAACTTTATGTACACACTTCGTTACAGTTCCTTTTTTTTCTTCTTTTTTTTAGATGCCGCGAGAAACCGTGTTAGTTTGCTTGTTAACAGTAAACAAACAGCTACTAGCCTAGCTACCAGTAATAGCATATTGTTCACCAGTCGACATTCGCATGTTCGAAGTTTGGAGAAATATTTTAAATATCTCCAAACTGTGCTGCTGACGTACAACGTCAGTCTGAAGCCTCTGTCACTTTATCAACAATTTGAAATGAACACTTATTGGAACGTTATTAACATATGTGTTGTGGCATTTGGTGGTGATGTAGAACGTATACATTAAGATAATAAGCAATAAACAACAGTTATAGCTCTGTATGTGTTACTCATAATTGTACTGTCATTGTAAACTTAATGTTTAATGTATGCCGAGTCTCAAAACACATCTAATAAACTGGTGAGAGTTAAAGCAGGTATGCATCAAAGTGACAAAACCCAGTTGGTGTTTGAAAGAAAATATGTGATGACTCCATCCCTTCATTCACACAAAAAGGCATTAAAGCGGTGCTTCGTTAAACTTCATCTTTAGTCATCGAAACCTGATGATTGTACGCCAGCTGACATCGAGAGGCCTGACAAACCTTCATGGTCGCCTGAGGAAACGTTGGGACAGCCAAAGTATGACCAGACCCAGTTCAGGTAAGAGCACCTGTCACACATTCACACTATCTTCAAATAGAGAACAGATCAAGTGTTAATTGGCACCGCTGGGACGACATTCCTTGCACAGACCTAGCAGCATTTCGGGAGATCTTCTCCAAGGCCTCCAATGTGGCCATTCTCACCGGAGCAGGGGTGAGTGCAGAGAGTGGAGTCCCCACCTTCAGAGGGGCGGGGGGCTACTGGAGGAAGTGGCAAGCTCAGGTATGCATTCATTATTTTCTAAAATACTCATTTATCAATCTGTTGCACTTCATTATTTGGCTTGCAAAGTGTGATATGGTTCAATATATGGTATGTTTAAGACAAAACACGTTTCTCATGTGGTCACTGTGGCTGTTTTTGTAGTAATTAGGCATTTGTGAATGCTTAATGAAAAATGTGGTTGCATGTTGAATGACAAAAATTATGCAATTTTTTGTTGTTTTTCTTGGAGGTGGAAATTTGGGGGTTCTTGAAAATCATTCCCAAGTTGAATTGAATGAGGAGACTGTTTTGAATTTCAAATGGCAACAATAAGAATCTGTTATGTTGAATTTCCCAATAGGAATGAATGGGGAATTTTTGGTTGAAAATATTGAATTCTGGGGAATTTATGAATATTTGTAATGAGAAAAATAATAGCCTGCATGGTGGGAAGTCTTGGAATATGTTGGAATTTGAATGATGTGAATCAGATGAATGATGTAGAAGCAGATGCATGTCAAAGCAATGGGCGGAAGAAAAATAGGAATACCACGAGAATGTTTTCAGCATTCACACAATTAAAATGAAAGACATTAAGATATTTAAATACAATCATTGCTCACTGCAAACGTTTTTAAAAAACTATATTTTAGTGTTATTTTCATTTGACAAGGTAAGTTTGCTACCGTGCCTCTTCAGGATCTTGCCACTCCTGAGGCTTTCTCCAGAAACCCGTCTCGTGTGTGGGAGTTCTACCATTACCGCCGTGAAGTCATGCTTACGAAAAATCCCAATCCTGCTCACCTGGCCATCGCCGAGTGTGAGGAGCGTCTGGCCAGGCAGGGCCGTGGCGTCACTGTCATCACTCAGAACATTGATGAACTTCACCGCCGTGCCGGATCCAAAAATATACTTGAGATTCATGGTAAACACCGTAACTTAACAAATTCTTGGATTTTGCCTTTGAGGATTAAATATGTAAGTGGAACAGCAAACAATTATTTAGCATAGATTGGTATGCTAATGCTCGTGTTACTCAAATCGGGAAAATGTTTTAGTAAATGCTTGTTAGAATCTTCTAAGTTGCCACATGAATAATTAACGATAGTCTGCAACAAACCAAGAACCTTTCTTCTTTTGAATGCCATCTTATAGAGTAGAATGTTTTCACTTAACGTTTGGCTTGAGTTACAAATTGTTTGACGTTTTGTGGTTTCCACTATGGTGTCATTAATCAACTGTTATTGTGTTTTCAAACTTTCACTCTTTTGTCTCTTCTCTCGCTTATGTCAATCCAGGAAGTCTGTTTCGAACCCGTTGCATGAGTTGTGGTCACGAGGCGGCCAATTACAACAGCCCCATTTGTGCTGCTCTGGAGGGCAAAGGGTAAGTGAGACGTAAACTTTGATGGACTTAACTTTTACATTGAACATATTAACTTTATTATTAGCACGGTATCGGCAAAAGGAGCCCAGTTAATATGTCTTACTAAGAATTTAAAACGCGCTCGTATCCAATTGCTTCCTCAGAGCTCCAGACCCAGAAACACATGAGGCTCAGATCCCTGTCCAGGACCTACCCAGGTAGGAAACCTTGTCATCTGTTTTTATTTTTTTTTGTTTTTGTTTTTTTCCCCTGTCTGCCTGTGTGTGAGAGTGTGCATGTTTTTTTTCCCCCCAGGTGTGAGCAAGCAGGGTGTTCGGGTCTTCTGAGACCAGCTGTCGTTTGGTTTGGGGAGGCTCTTGATTCGGACATCCTGATTCGAGCAGAGAAAGTGCTCGACAACTGTGACCTCTGCTTAGTGGTGAGTGGTTTGATGCTAGGCACAATTTTACAAGCGTTTACAAGCATCTTCATTTGTCTGGGACATATGTTTGTCAAACTACGCTAAGGTTCAAGAATGATACCCTTTTTACTCGAGCTGAACAATTTTGACAGATACAGTCACCTAATTGAGTTTCTCAATATCAATCAATATCGATATATTTTGGAGTCTTTAATGCAGCCTCTAAACTGAAGAGAATGCTTGAAGCAACGGCAGTTACTACAAAAAGGTCCAGCAGGTGGGAGCAGAGTATAAGAGATCAACCAGGGCCATGTTGCAACAAGCTGAGTGGAATGAGTTAATCTGTATTACAATCAAGAATATCAATATGTGGTCAAAATGTTGACCACATAGGTTGGCACTTCGTCCGTGGTGTATCCAGCGGCCATGTTTGCGCCCCAAGTGGCCGCGAGAGGCGTGCCCGTGGCCGAGTTCAACATGGAAAACACGCCGGCCACGATGCGTTTCAAGTAGGCCGCCGCCGTCTTTTTAGAATTTCTTTTTAGAACATTTGAACTCATTTTCTCACAATTCCTTTGACAACTTTTTTTTTTCCCTCTCATTTTTTTTAGGTTTCACTTTCATGGCCCTTGTGGGACGACCTTGCCCCCTGCATTAAGTCCCCATGCAAATGAAAAACAATGAAATGTATACATTAGAAACAACTGCTTCAATGCTGGATGATGATTACGGAAAATACTTAAATTATTTGTTCTTGAGTACGCAGGTTGTCAAAAATGTTTTTGTTTTTTTTGTTCTGTTTGCACAGATGTATGTAGATGTACCAAATATGTGAGTCGCTTGCCTATTAAGTGTTTGGCAGTAGGGGGCAGTGTTAAACCGCTGCTGTATGACTCCCTCCAGTATGAGTGTTGTATGTTGCTACAGTATATGCACTGTTGAAAACTGCCAGTACTACAGTACTTATTATGAAAATGTCCAATTAAAGAAAAACAAACAAACAAGTTCTTATCAGTGGAAGACTTTTTCCTTGTTTTCTGTGTGCCATCTTCTTTCTGCCATGCAGTATTAGTCGATAAGATCAGTTTTGGTCGATGATTAGCTTGTGCATGACATTTTGTAAATGCTTTCTAATCCATTATTTGCACGTCAGTACGGTTTATTCGTATCGGGCTGTCCTGATTTCTCGTTTCAGTCCTGGCGATTCATCTTTCTCTGCTCTTTCCCGGGTCTTTCCTCTTGCATCATAGCTTCACTTTTCACTCCAATCGTACGTTTGACACGCCATCACCTGCTCATTAGAGAGGCGATGATGGTCCGACGATCCCTCGTGAGACTCTGCTCCAAAAATAACAGAGCCAATTTCCCGCCCGCTCAGCGACGATTTCGTGCCAATCTGAGTCGTATTGGGCCGAGATTGCGAGGGCTGTCAAAGTCAGACCAGGAGGGCGGAACAGAAAAGCAAAGCAAGGCAAGGGCAGGTACAATGTTAGTTCAGAGCAAGTGTCACAAAATACTAGCAGTGACTTTCATGTTCCGAAGGCAGGTTATACGGGTATGTCCTTGCTTTAGTTAGGCATGGTCCGATATCACTGTAGATTCTGACGGTCCCTGGAGCAAAAATATTAATGTATATTTGGGTATATAAACACTTTAAAGGGGAAAAGGTGTAGTTTGTAGATTGGACCTTGATACGGACCAGTCGGTCTGTAAAACCGGTGTCAGAGTTTAGTCTGTATTGGCGGCAGTCAGAGGGATTTGTTTTGTTTTGGGAGTTGGAGTCTGTCAAGCTAACCTTTGTCACTAATTCTCTCCATAACCTTCAAGGACATAATACCTAGACGCAGCCAAGCCTCTGAAAGGGTCCGTCCGTCTTGGTTGGCTCAGGATTAGGTCTCTGCTTTTGTTGATGATTCTTAACATTGTCATTAGCTGGAAACGAGCCCTCCCCGGGAAGAGTGGAGCCGGAGATTGACTGGCGGATCGGTGCAGCATACGTAGTAACACGGACTCGGCTTCTGTCTGGCGTGCTGAGGAAGGAGATGAGCCAAAAGGCGAGAGTGGTAATAATGGGGAAACGCCAGTATTTTCAGGGTAATACCGTAAAGCAACATGTTATGTCACACACAAACTCCCCTGTGAAAAGGTACGTTGTGTGTTTTATTAGAGAGGCTGGTCCTTGACTTTGCTGATACTACTGTGATATTTGTGAAGTTGATGGATATCCTTGTTGATGCATTGGAGTACCTGCCTTGGGCTACGTGAGTCCTGACTCAAGAGGTTCACTTACCTTGGCAACAGTATGCACTCGTCAAGTGACTGTACTCATGAAGTCAAGAGAGCCAAACAAGGTGAGTAATTCAGACGCTGAACCAGAGTGTTGGACTTTTCACGTATAATTTAAATCCAAGGGGGAAAAAAAGCCGTATAAAACAGGTATGCCACGGTGTGTGGCAGCTCAAAGGTGTTTGATGCCCTCAAACTCCTCCACATCAATCTCATCCAGTCACCCTGTCATTGCATTCATTAAAACTGTAAAACTGTACATTAATAATACAGTAAAGACAACGAGCCATTCCATGGGGCTGAAACGATCTAAATTCCATATATATTAGGGGTGTCAAAAAAAAATCGATTCGGCGATATATCGCGATACTACATCGCGCGATTCTCGAATCGATTCAATAATCGGCAGAATCGATTTTTTTTTTTTTTTTTTTTTTTTTTTTTTTTTTTTTTTAGGATTCACACCTTGAGCATGGAAGAATGTTATATGAACGGCACATTAAGCCTTAATATTTTTATTTTAATGCTGTTCAAACATGAAACAGATTACAACCTCTATAAGACTGAAATTTCAGATAAATAAATAATACATTTTCATATAAATCTTACACTCTACAAGCTTACTGATTAGTATTTTCTAAATATGAATGAAAAAAAATCGCAACAATCGACTTATAAATTCGTATCGGGATTAATCGGTATCGAATCGTGACCATTCGTATCGGGATTAATCGGTATCGAATCGAATCGTGACCTGTGAATCGTGATACGAATCGAATCGTCAGGTACTAGGCAATTCACACCCCTAATATATATATATATATATATATATATATATATATATATATATATATATATATATGGAATGGATATAAATCATGTCAAAACTTATTTCACAGTGTTGTGTTGGCGCCAAACATATATTTTGGAATTCTGGCCAAAAGAATAAATAAAAAATCAGAGCAAAACATAATCAACCTTGGTCTCTTCAGACCGTAATACATTTTCTGTCCGATGAAACCAAGATTGAACTTTTTGGCCATAATTCCGAAAGGTACGTTTGATGGAAACACATTTATGATTCCCAAGTTGAATTGAACGAGGAGACTGTTTTGAAGTTCAAATGGGAACAATAAGAATCTGTTATGTTGAATTTCCCAATAGAAATGAATGGGGAATTATTGGTTGAAAATATTGAATTCTGGGGAAACAACGAATATTTGTAAGGAGAAAAATAATAGCCTGCATGGTGGGAAGTCTTGGAATATTTTGAATTTTGAATGATGTGAATCAGATGAATGATGTCGAAGTAGGTGCATGTCAAAGTAACGGGCGGAAGAAAAATAGCAATACCGTGAGAATGTTTTCAGTGGTCTTCGACAAGGGAAATACGATCAATATGACATTGTCAGTGTTGGCAACAAAACTTTCAGCCTTCTGCTAGAAAGCAAAAGTATGTCAGGAAAAGCTTTTCAATTGGGTTATACAAGTTATAGGTTACATGAAGGGTGGAATTTTTTTTTAAAGAATTATCTCAGTCAGTATCATTTTTCCCCATAACAAAAACCTGAACAGTAACTGTAATCAGTAATGAGGTACACAGTGGTGTGTGTGTATACATTATTGGAGTAAGTATCTTTCAATTATGACCAGCCAAACACAAAGCCCAAAGCTTTATCTCGATGCTTCATCGGGGTATAAAGACACATGCATAAATACACACACACTGGGCAGGGTTTAACAGAATTAAGATGACTGAAGCTGGTGCTCTTCCCAATCACCCCAGATTAGGTTTTTGGAGTGAAAATCCTCCAGGGAAGCACTAATCCCTGACCGTAAGCAAAGCTTTCTCATTCTATATCTCTCTTGCCCGCTCCCTCGCTTTTCACCATCGCTCTATTTATAGCCCCGTTAAGCTCCTCTGCGTGCTACTGTTTACGTTTAGAGCCCACTCTTTAGATTTCATTCCTCATCCCCTTTTTTTTCCCCCTCCAGATGAAGAATTAAAAGCAAGAAATCTCTATTGGTCAGCTGCATGGGGATGGACGCGTGGGGAGAGTTGATGAACGATTGCTAGCCAGATAGCGTTAACCGTTGGCAAAGACCAAAAGAAAAGTAGACTTGCTATTTTTTCTAACGTTACTACATTACTGCCGCACTAGCCATTCGTTTTGCCCCTCAAAGTTTTCCTCTAGAGCACATGTGTCAAGATCCGGTCCTGGCATTTTGAGGTCTCTACCTGTCAGGCTGGCAAGAGGTTAGCGTCTACGGAGCAGCTACATGATATCTTTTGTGAACGTTTGCCTTTGCGATTGTGTTTGGTAGTATAATAAGAAAGAAGCTAACATTTCGCTCATTCTAGAAATGCAAATGACCAGTTAGTTGTATCACAACGCAGACACACCTACGGACATTCATGCATGTAAAAACCTTGCACGGAAACGTTCTGATTGTGCTCGACAAAGCTCAACTGCTCACGTTTGTCAATTTCGTTTCGCGCAGGAAAGCGCTGATGCTTATAAACCGGTTACATCATTTAATGTGATGGAGCAGCCGCCTCCTCTGTGTATTTTACAGTCAGGCCGGGCACGCCTCCGCTCGTGCTTCCTGCCAAGTGTCAATAGCGTAATCAGATGAGAGGGCAACAGCTGCTCTACCTGTGAGTTGGTGCGCGTGCGTTGGTGTGTCTGTGTGTTTATAACGTGAAGAAAAAAAAACAAAACAAAAAACAGGAAAACTGCTACGTTACTACTTCTTTCGTATTTTTGGTAGTTTCGGTTTCAGCATTGCAGTGTTGTTGTGACTAGACATTATGGAACTTGATGCTTTGAGGATTTGAGTACCGGCATTCTTTTAAAGGAACTTGCTTTTTCCATTGACCATAACTTCATCTGTTGCGGGTTTACCTCATTATTTTTCAAAGCCATATTAACTCCTGTCATTCAAACGTGTAGGAGTGTAACACACCCACACATTGATACAGCACATTAGCAAATGGAGAGGTTTAGCCTTTTTTGTTTAAAATAACTTACTCTCACCGCCAGGATCCTGCGGCGCACCCTGGCCGACGGCAGAACGAAAATGTTTTGATGATTGACGATGATGTTTGCTTTCTCTTTGGCCCTATTTTAAATCAGTTTCTACTCGTCTCATTCAAGCTAGTGCTAAACTAGTTCATCTTTCAGGTTCCGTGTCCAAGTTTGAATACTCCCATTCGTATGTTGCTAGCACGACGTTAGCCAACCAACAACCGAGGCTTTGGCCCGTTGCTTGGACGGCATTGGCTGGCCAAATATTTCCGTATGTACATCCTGGCATTTCTTCAAATTTAACTCAAGTCCCAAAAATTTTCATCTTTCATCTCATCTTCATGCTCATTTCATGTCTTACCCATAATCATGACAGCGTTAATCATCGACGTTAGAATGGCATTTGTGTGTCGGCGGGCTGTGTGGTGGCGCTCAGCTTTCCCCTCATTAGCTCCTCCTCTGCCAGATAACGGCTCTGATCTGCAAACAGCGGGTGCGCCGATTCACGCCGCTGCTTTAATATTTGTTTTGCTGGAGCCCGTAATCTGTCAGAGAACACACACACGGCTCTTGCTGATAATGAGTATTTGTGATTATGTCCGTAGCTTTCTCCGCACTTTGTCTCCAGAGTTTTACCCAAGCCGCCGCTCAATATTTGATTTGCCAAGTTGGATTGTGAAGTCCAGCCCAGGCCCGCGGTCACCCACGACTTCTCTGACTGAATCCGACTGATGTGCACCGAAGGTTCTGGACATCCGTACTTTGTCATTGTGATTGTCGGTACAAAACGATTTGCCTACTCTATTCAGTTGAAATCAACGGCACACTACTAGAAGTAGACCCATTGTCCTTGTCGTCCATCTTGAACAGACCAAGTAACCTTGCTCCGGAGGAAACATCTTGTACCGAGCCCGTTGTTTTCTACCGAATGTTCGGACCAATCACAGAGCGACATTGTGTTTGGGACGGGACATGCAACTGTAACGAAACCAGGAAGCTAGCACCGACGGCGGCGCTACAAACAAACCTAACATGGACGAATGGACCCTGCAATTAATTCTGTTCTTCCACAATTACTCACCGTTTCCTTGATTGGTTAAAACAAACGTGTACAATGCCGCATCGTCCAATTAGCTCGAATTATCGTACAGAATGTCCCGCCTTTCCTGAGCAAATTACCGTGGAGCGGTACCAGATGGATATTACGGAGAAACACCCTTGAGTGAAGCGCAATATCAATCTGGCTCTTGCCAGGTTACAGACCAAGTGCTCCCATTTAAAAACAAAACATAAAATGTTAAAACGGTTCGAAACGTAGAGGGATTGGATTCGAGATGGTATGGCTCAGTCAAAGAGGGTATGATGCAATTGCTTTTTTAAAATTTTTATTTCACATACATTTTGAATGAACTTGTCACTACCTGTAAATGTGCCGGTTCCTTCTACGATGTATTTCTCCAATAAAATACGATTCGGTACGTATCTTGCTATATTTCAATGCGGAACGATTCGATTTGGTTCAATGCGATTTCAAATCAAAGCGTGATTGTCCAGTTCAAACTGTCATATATTTCATTCAGCATTTGGGTGCTGTCTAATCAAGATGGTCGGTGACTGACAATAGGTGTGCAAGTGTGTCAAATCCATTTGCCGTTCACCTGAGAGAAATCCGGAATGACCATAATCCCACTTAAAAGTCCGCTGTGACTTCATACGCTTCTAAAAGTGGTTCAGAAAATCAATAGCTTGTCACCTCCACGGGGAGTTAATATAGTTGCAATTTGCCATGTGTGCCAAGAGAATTAAAAGCTCATTTTCATTTCCGCAAAATATATGAAGTGCTATTTTCATTCTTGCAAAAAAAAAAAAGGTGCTTGACGGTGAAATGTTGAAGTCCTCATTCAGGGTAACGTCCATAACGTAGACGAGTGAAATTTCCCTCATCTGCATGCACGCTCGACAGAAATGAATAATAATAGTGGTTATATTTTTAACTTTGGGAAGACGCGACTGTTGCCAAATGAAATCGCTCTGAAGCTCGTCGGCGATTGTGGAAATGTCTGCGTGAATGTGCGTGCGTGTGCAACGGGGATGATTTGAGGTTGCCGGGGAAGTTGTTTGCAGCTTCCCTTCGACATCTCTTGCTGAGGGAGATGAGAGGAGCTGACACGCGGAATTAAAAATATCTCTCAATAACACTCCCACGCACCCTGCAAATTGAGGCGCTACGCACACACACATTTTTTTTGGGGGGGGGATTCTGCTTGAAAAAAATTGGCCCCAGCATGTCAGTGCCACTATAATATTTTCCATGGCCCTTGTAATCTTTTTCCAAAGTTGATTATAGATTGACAAAATTCACTCAATGTACACAAAAAAGGTATGATGGAGCTGAGAAGAGCTACAAAGACACTCCCACTTTTTTTTCTTTTTTTCTTTTTTCTTGCCACACTGCAACGGGAATTTTGCACTGGTTCATGGGGAGGGGGTTGTGACGGTTCCGTCACCTCTGAAGCTGTCATCAGCGCCAGCCCTACTTTCATGTCAGCGCTTCGATTTTGAGAAATGTCAGTGAGCACAGCGAGCCCCGGCCGTGTCACCGCGACGGATACAAACACCTCCGACACACACGCACACACAGGCCAGCTCAAAAGCACCCGAAAACGAGTCGGGGGGGGGAGTTGACGAGGCACACCGCGAAAAACGGAGAGCGAGCCATTGTGTTAGATTGGGAAACACCTCAGCGGCACATCAGTCATAACTGCTCGTCTTACCGCCTCTGTTGCCATGGCAATAAGGGACTGTCAGGGATCCTGGAGGGGAGGACGTTCCAAATATCTGCAGCTGTCACTTACTTCGGGAGACGGAGAAAAACGGGTGGTGGGGGGGGGGGGGCTCTGTGTGTGTTTATACGTGTTTGCGAACTCGCTTCCCGTCTCACAGAAAATTTGAAGCAGAAAAAATATCCTTTCGATGAGATGACGATAATTACGAAACTTGCAGTTATATTGCTGTTGCACGCTTGCAATATCCGGGTGTTGCCTTGAAATGCAAGTGACTCAAAATGCGAGCTGCCATTTGGCCGACTTTTTGCCTTGACTTGCGAGCACGGACTTGAGATACAAGCTCATTACATGGTCAGACTTCACAACAAGCCATCGTCAGGGCTGTAGTACGCAAGTCCGAACTCAGCACATTATTTTATAAATTTTTTTATTGTTGTCGTTTTGGACTTGACTCGAACTCGCAAAATACCGACTCCAACCATGTTTTTATTCCTGAAAATGAACATCCTCCTTCAAAAGAAACAAAAGTTTTTCAGATTATGAAAACAGACGGGTATTTACATTGGCCATACGGTAACCATGGCTACCGGCAATAAGTTTTCTGATTAGTTTATTTGATTGCAAACACCAAAGCACACAGTTTTAAAAATTGGTTTTGCCAATGATTGAGAACTTGTGTTAGCCACAATGTCTTAAAATAAACATGAAGCAACCTACATATTCTGTACGAAGACAATTTTGGACCCATACGGCACCACGACGGCAACTTTGACATTTGCTGATGCACCAAAAAAAAGAGATAAGATGCCACCCGCCGATATTCTTTCTTTAACTCATTCACTCCCAGCCATTTTAACTGAATTTTGCAAGGCCTTCAGCATATTGTGTTCTATTGCTATAAAAACATGGAACCTACCAAAGGAAATATTAGTCTCTTCTTTCATCAAAATATATTTCTATGCTTCCGTTTTGCAGCAATTAGCATTAGAATATAGCGAAGTTTCGTCATTATTGGGTGCTCTCAATTGTCCCTAGGTGTGCTCGTGAGTGTGGATGGTTGTTCATCTCCGTGTACCCTGTGATTGGCTGGCAACCGGTTCAGGGTGTACCTGTTTATATTTTCTGCACGTACATTTAGCATCTTGTGTTTTCGGAAACAACCGGAATTGTGTCACAGTGTCTGCAGACAGCCAGGTGTTTCCGTTCCAGATTAGCTATGTAATCCCTTGAATGAGCTCCGGGTCTGCCCCAGACTGTCCTATGAGGTCAACACGACCACAACTGCTTCCGATAGCAGTCGAGTACGGCATCGTATTCAGATGGCTGAAACGTCTCGGATGATAGCAGACACTCCAAGATCCTTCGGGCTATTTGATGATTCCACTCGTTCTGGAAGGATTAGTCCAGCGAATCGAATGTCAATTGTTTGGGTCCTTCTTATGTAACCTTGTTTTCCCTTGAAAATTGTGACAAAGACTGGAATAAGGAAGCAATGTATACAACGTTTCATTGTATTGCAGTTTTTTGTGTCATTTTGGCTTTCTTGAAACAAATTCTTCAAACTACAAGATGATTTGGTCAAACAGTCTTACAGTTGTGCAAAAGTTGTACATACACATATACATAAAGCACATTTACAAATTTTGTTTTGGGGGAAAACCGCCCGCCCCCCCCCCAAACTGGTTGTTTGTTACCTAACAACACGAACACCATTCACACACTTTGAGGCAGATGTGCACCATGCGTGGATAAAATATGCAAATTTGGACAAAACGTGCCCTAAACCAGAACAGCGGTTCATCGTATCGCCAAGATTTCCCTATTATTTGGGAGGAGGTTATTTTTAATCTTGACATCAGGTTGTTGTTGTTTTAAAAAAAATACTTTTCCAACATGAGAACGCCAAAATCATGCGAGGGAGGGGAAGAAACGTCGAAAAAGACCAAATTCTTGCCATGCTTGCTGCAGCTGCAGCTATTTTTAGCCGGGAACTACATCTGCTGTGACTGCAGACGCTGAGGGGAAATCACCGGCGCTGCCTTGCTGCCGTCTTCGCCCCGACAACGCGCACTGCGTGCCGAAGCCCCTTCCATAAAAAGCTCAGGAATAATCCTGAAAACGTGAATGTCATATTTTGGAGGTCATGTTGTGATTGTCGCCATATGCAAACTTAAAACACGTTTCTGGCAGTGCTTTTTTTTTTGTATCGCACAGGAACGCTATTAACCCTTTCTGTCTCATGTGATCCAGCTCCATGTGAGAGAGGCGAGGAGGAGGGTGAGAGAAAGGGAGGAAGAGAACGAGAGGGAGGGATAAAGGGATAGACATGAAGGGTGAGATGGAGGGAGGGTGGATGGAAGACAGAGAGAGAGAGAGAGGGAAAGAGGAAGGGAGACGGAGAAATAAAGATGGAGGGAGAGAAGGATGGAGGGAGATAGAGAGAAATAAAGAGTGAGAGTGAGAAGGGAGAGAGAGAGAGGGAAGGAGGGAGACTGAGAGAGAAAGAGAGAGAGGGGGAAGGAGGGAGGGAGACCGAGAGAGAAATAGAGAGAGGGGAATAGAGGAGAGAGATAGCAAGAGAGAGAGAGAGAGAGAGAGGTGGAGAGCTCAAGAAAGAAAGGGAGAGAATGGGAGAAACAGAGAGAGAGAGAGAGAGAGAGAGAGAGGAGAGAGAGGGAGTTGGAGAGCTCAAGAAAGAAAGGGAGAGAATGGGAGAAACAGAGAGAGAGAGAGAGAGAGAGAGAGAGAGAGAGAGAGAGAGGGAGGTGGAGAGCTCAAGAAAGAAAGGGAGAGAATGGGAGAAACAGAGAGAGAGAGAGAGAAGAGGGGGAGGGAGAGAAAGAGAGAGAGAGAGAAAGAGAGAGAGAGAGAGAGAGAGAGAGGGGGGGAGGGAGGGAGAGAGAGAGAGAGCTACATGATTATTCTCTTATTTCTCTTTCTGGGACTAAAGGGGGGGGTTAGAGATTTCTGAGGGGGGTATTTGCACCCCCTTGCCCCAGTGTAGCACCGTCACTGTGTGAGAGAGAGAGAGGGAGAGAGACGCCGACTTTTGTGTCAACACACCAAATCTCGTCAACCTGTGGACGCTGCGTGCACGCGCCCCCCACCTCCCCCTGCACGCTTCCCACTTTTCCACCCAGCCGTGAAGTGTACACGCCGGCGGGGGTCCGAAAGCGTCGCACGCTCGCGCAAGCAGAAAGTTGAGGCGTCGTGGGCGCGCGCCAACCCCCCTCGCAAGGCTTCGTGAATGGCCCCATCATGGACGAGATGCCATTCCAAAGAGTCAAGACCCCGCGGCAGCGGCAGCAGCGGGGGAGGCGGAGGCGCAGGGGGGGTCCGTGCCCGGCCGGCGCGCCGCCGGACGCCGCCATGGCGCGCGAGGAGGAGGAGGAGGAGCGGCGCTTCGGCAGCCGCGAGCTGGAGTCTCTGTTCCACAACTACAACCTGAAGCTGGAGCAGACGGCCACCCTGAAGGCGCTGGCGGTGCTGATCGTGGCCGCGTCGTCGCTGTCGCTGGTGGAGCTGCTGTGCAACCCGCGGCTCAGCCTCTCCAAGGGCTCCAACCCGGTGCACTGCGTGGTCTTCCTCTCGCTCTTCATCGTCACCAACGTCAAGTACCTGCAGGTGACGCAGCTGCAGCAGACGGCCAAGCTGGCGCTGCTCTTCAGCTTCACCTTCGCGCTGCTCTGCTGCCCCTTCCCGCTGGCCCTGCAGGGCGCGTCGGCCCAGGCGGCCCCGGCGGCCCCGGCGGCCCCGGCGGCCCCGGCGGCCCCGGCGGCGCCGGCGGCCCCGGTCCCGGTCCCGGTCCCGGCCCCCGCGCCCGAGCAAGGCGTGTGGCAGCTCATGCTGGTCACGCTGGTGGCGTACGTGCTGCTGCCGGTGCGGACGCTGCTGGCGGCGCTCTTCGGCGGCATGCTGGCGACGTCGCACTTGATCGTCATCGCCACGTCCATCGCCGGGAGGACGCGGGAGCTGTGGAGACCGGTAAGGCGCTTGCGCGTGCACGTTTGCGTTCGAAGCAGATTTTATAGGCAAGCACTTGCTGATTTCTGAGATTTAATTCAAATGAAGTATCGCTTGTGCATGAAGCGGGTTTTCATTTTTGCGGAGCTGTCCGGCTTGCAGTGCTGAAAGCTTTTCCCCATTGCCACAACATCAATGTTGATACATTTCCTATCTCGGGGATGTGCTTAATGAGCAATCTGGCGTTTTTAAATGAAACCTTTCATCAAGTTTAGCATCTTGAGAAAGAGCCAAGACGAGCTAAAACAACAACCTACTAATGAACGTTTCCGGTAAAAGTCGGTCAAAAATGCTTCAGCAATATCATAATCATTTTTAAACCTCTTAAAATGTCACCAAATGTTCGCGTTTCTGCTATCATGTAACCTTTTCTGTATTTGAGACAAAAACCCACAAGAGGGCGGTCGTCCGAGCAAGCTTAATTTAGTTAACTAAAACTAATGGAAAAAAACTCAAATTCAAAAAACAATTTCGTTCATAAAATAAATAAAAACGGAAATACTTTAAAAAAAACATGAAAAATAAATGTTTACAAAACTAACTATAGCAAAAATGTCCAATTTAAAAAAAAAAAATCCACCCATTTTTTATGACAATTAAAAAAATACTTAAAAAAAATCTTAATCTTTTCAAATTTTTTTTGAAAATGTTTAAAAAAAAACCACACAAAATACCCCCATTAAAAAAAATCCACCCACTTTTTATGACAATTAAAAAAATAATAATTGTAAAAAATCCACCCAATTTTTTTTACAACTAAAATTTTTTTTACATTTTTTTTAAATCTTTTTAAGAAAAAATTTTGAAACTTAAAAAAAAAAAATAATACAAAAAATCCCCCATTTAAAAACAAAATTCATGCAATTTTTTTTATGACAATAAAAAAAAAAACTTACAGCCAATTTTTTTATGACAACAAAAAAAAAAAATATAAAAACCAAAATTGGAATCATTTACCCTAACAAACTAGAACTAGCCTCCCTTTTTTTTCCCCCAACTTGTGCATCTTTGTTTGTTTGTTTGTTTTTCCTCCCGTCTGCTGTCTTTTCGTATGTAGTTGGCGGCCAACGCGGTGCTTTTCAGCAGCGTCAACCTGCTGGGGGTTTTTGTTCGCATCCTGACGGAGCGCACGCAGAGGAAAGTCTTCCTGCAGGCCCGCAACTGCATCGAGGAGAGACTGAGACTCGAGGACGAGAACGAGAAACAGGTGCAAAAAAACAAAAAACACGATAACAGATTCCACCTTGTCTTTTTTGCACGCTTGCTCACATATTCTGAGAATCGGCTGTGATTTTTTATTTTTTTTTGGTGAAGGTTTCAGGTGCAAATGCATTCTAACAACCTTCCTACAGGAAAGGCGGTAACTATGACAGCAGCTATTTAAGGAAAGAACAATTACTGTGTGGCATATGCGCTCGCTCGCTCCTTGCACACAATTTCCATAAGCGGGCAACTTTGCCAAAAGGTGTCCAAAAACACCCACTTTAACTCTTGAAAATGAATCCATCCATGAATGCATTTATTTATTTATTTATTTATGTATTTATTTTGGGCCATGCTACATGTTCCACACCAGCACGAGCAGCAAGTGTAAAAGCAGTAACAGGCTCCCCCTTCTGACAGGTAATTACGCAAGCAGATTGCTTTCATGGCCGCCATACTTGAGGAAAGGTCACAGTTTATCCTGGGAGGGAAAAAAAAACAAACAAAAAAACAGACAGAAGCTGATTGGAATCCATCAAGTGCAAGCCGATTTCAATATCAGCCATTTTTTGTTTTCCACCTGCTGAAAAGGAATATGATTCCAACGCAAACAGCCGCCATCAGCTGGCCAAGTGTACTCGGTTGTCATGGCGATGAATCTCTTGACATTCAAGTTTAACGCTTGGATACAACTATAAAAAAATATTAAAAAAAAAATCTTAATCTTTAAAAAAAATTGAAAATGTTTTTAAAAAACAAATCCCCCCCATTTAAAAAAAAATCCACCCAATTTGTTATGACAATTTCAAAAATAAATAAATAAATAAATAATAGTAATAAAATCAACCCATTTTTTTTATGACAACTAAAAATATATAAAAAATTAAAAAAATCTTAATCTTTTCAAAAAATTTTTTGAAAATGTTTAAAAAAACACACACACACACACAAAATACCCCCATTAAAAAAAATCCACCCACTTTTTTATGACAATTTCAAAAATAAATAAATAATAATAATAATAAAATCAACCCATTTTTTATGACAACTAAAAAAATATAAAAAAAAAAAATCTTAATCTTTTTAAAAAATTTTTTGAAAATGTTTAAAAAAAAACACACACACACAAAATACCCCCATTAAAAAAAAAAATACACCCACTTTTTTTATTGACCCTTTTGTCACCCTTCCCTCCCTCCCTCGCCAGGAGCGTCTGCTAATGAGCCTCCTGCCCAGGAACGTCGCCATGGAGATGAAGGAGGACTTTCTGAAGCCCCCCGAGAGGATCTTTCACAAGATCTACATTCAACGTCACGACAATGTCAGGTATGACGATATTGCGGACATGTTGTTTTTTAGTGGCTCGCGACATATGCTAAAAAAAAATGTCATTTGACTCAGTTCAAATCAAATAAAAAGAAAAATGTTTGGAGATGGTGAAAGTAAGAAGGGAGGGTGTTGAAAAAAAAAACACGATTGCCATTAAAGGTTATTTTTGTTCACTAAAACTAACGAAAAAAATCAAATTCAAAAAACTATTTCGTTAACGAAAAATAAAATAAAAACGACTTTGTTTTAAAAAAAAAAAAAACTAAAAAACTAACTGAAACTACTTTTCTTTGATGAAATGAACGCTACTTCCCCAGCTGACAATTTTTGTTTTGTCCTCGTTTGTTTGTTTAAAATGTGGAGCACGAGAAAAATCTATTTCCATCTGACGTTTGACGTTTGTGGGTTTTTTTTCCTTCTTTTCCCGACAGCATATTGTTTGCCGATATCGTGGGTTTCACCAGTCTGGCTTCTCAGTGCACCGCGCAGGAATTGGTCAAGTTGCTCAACGAGCTCTTTGGGAAGTTTGATGAACTTGCCACCGTGAGTATCCAATATTTTTTTTTATTTTAATTTAGTTACTTTTAATTAGTTTTCAGGGTGATTCTAGTTTTTACTCATTTTAGTTATTTAATAAATGCTTTGTTGTAGATTAGTTTTAGTTAGTTTCAGTTTTAGTTTTTGTTTTAAACGTGTATTACTTGTGAGCAATATTTTAAAAACAATTTTGTGCTTTTCTATTGGCTTCTGCGAGATGACGTCACTTCTGTGTGACACACTTTCAAACGTCCGCACTTTATGATGTCACAAAGTGAGCACTCGCTCGTTTTTTCAGGTTCGGTTAATAAATAAATCCTCGAACAGCAGATATGATCTTACTGTGTAAACTATAAGAATTCCTCCAAATAGTTGGTGAGGTCCTGCTCCTCCCGCCTGAAAAGAAAAAAAAAAAAAAGGAAGTCAAATCTATTATTGAATCTCAGGAACTCATTTCATCTGCTGCGCAAAATATTGATCCGGCAGCCCGGAGGGGCGGACTGAAATAAAAGGAAGGGTCGATGAAGGTCGAGACGGAGATGAAGTCAATGGAAGGGTTCGAAGTGGAAAAATGAATGAAGTGATTTTTTTAGACAGAGCGGGAGATACGCCGTGAGGAGATGAACAACTTTCTGCACTTCATTAAAAACTGGACTGAAATCTATGGACATTTTAGTTCATGGACAAAAAAACGAGACGAAATTATGATTTTGTAAGATCTTGTCTGGTCACGTGACACAGCACAAAAACATGGGACAGACAGGAGTGAAAGGTAAAAAAAAAGAAGTAAATTATAATTAGAATTTAACAGTAAGACAATCGCTATAACGTTCCAAAATAATGCTAACGCGACCGCTAACTCATGCTAGCTAACTTACTAGCTCATAGCATAGAGCCACAAATAGCCACTGTAATTGTGTGTCAAGTTCTTTTTCGTCAAAAAGATGAGGGAACATTTTTATGTTAAATAATTTTAGATCTGAAAAGGTTCAATATAATCTGCTGACAAAAAAAAAGAAAAGTAAATTATAGTTAGAATTTAACATTAATCCAACGGCTATCGGTCCAAAATAATGCTAATGCGACCGCTAACTAATGCCAGCTAACTTACTAGCTCATAGCACGGAGCCATAGTAAACACGGTAATTGTGTGTCAAGTTGTTTTTCATCACAAAGATGAGTGAAAATTTTTATGTGAAATAGTTTTAGCTCTGAAAAGGTTCAATATAATCTGCTGACAAATAAAAAGTAAATTATAGCTAGAATTTAACATTATCCAATGGCTAACGTTCCAAAATAATGCTAACACAACCACTAACTCATGCTAGCTAACCTACTAGCTCATAGCATGGAGCCACAATAGCCACTGCAATTGTGCGTCAAAAGGAAAATGTGATGTGAAATAGTTCCTAAAAGGTTCAAGAGAATCTGCTGACCAAAAAAAAGAAAAGAAAAGTAAATTGTAGTAAGATTTTAACATTAATCCAATGGCTAATGTTAAAAAATAATGCTAACACAACCGCTAACTCATGCTAGCTAACGTACTAGCTCATAGCTCATGGTTGTCTTGACTAAAACTAGGCTAAAACATTGACAGTTTTTGTTGACTAAAACTAGATGAATAAAATGACGCTTTCTCGGACTAAAACGCTCGATTTATAGTTGACAAAAAACGGACTCAATAAAAACGGGATGAGGTTGACTAACTGTGCCTGACTGAAATTGGACTAAAACTGAGACTAAATGCTAGAAAAAAAAATGGCAGACAAAATGAACAATAGATCACACGGGATCAAATGACTCTCATGTGATTCTAGTTTTGACCCCCGGATGACAAAAAAATTCTTGACATAAAATGAAGGAATGATAACATTGATATGATGAACAATTCAATGGCTTGTTCTTTGTTTTTGTTTTTCCTGCTGTTCAGTTTTCTGATCTCATAAGTGATGACGTGTCATTGTTTAGCTCTCGTTCTAAATTCCTTCTCCACTCTGACAGATGTTTGGCCAATCATCTGTTTTTGCACAGTTGTCGCTTCTGCGTGTGCGGAAAAAAAAATAAAAAATGTGCACTGCGACACAGTTGATCCAACTGGGAATGGGTGGGTGGGATTCTACTTCAAGAGCATGTCGGAGCAATTACAGTTGGCCTCAACGAAACGCGCACGCACACGCACACACGCGTGCTGATATTCATGAGCTGCGATGCTTTTGTATGCTGATTTGCGCGCAGTCGCTCAACTGTCGAATGTAATGTCGCTTGGGAGTCAAGTTCAACTTGGTAACGTTGCAGCTGTCGAAATGAGGCAGGTCCACATTTTCCCATCCACTTTCTGACCCATTTAGTTTTTGTTGAATTTTGTTTCTTTTCCAAAAGTATGATCAATATATGCCCGTTGTCAAGATTGGAAATGTTTTTCGACTGCGTGACTTCAGGATAGAATCTTTTTCAGTCTGACTTCCCACATTACAACTGCTCCCACCGAGTGTTTATAGTCTCGTCTTAAGACGTGCGTTTATTCAGCGTCGATTGTGTGCTCCTCGGGGTCTTTTCGTTTTTTTTGTTTTTTTAAATTAATTAATTTAAAATTTTAAAATAAAAAAAAAATCTCAAGATTCAGCATGGATTGTGTGGTCCTCAGGGTCTTTTCATGTGTTTTTTTTTCCATTTTTTTTTTTAAATAAATTAAATTTTTAAATTAAAAAAAAGTCTCAAGACCCCCTTTTATTCAGATGGATTGTGTCTTTTCATGTTTTTTTTCCAATTTTTTTTAAATTAATTAATTTAAATTAATTAAAAAAAATATCTGAAGACCCCCTTTTATTCAGCATGGATTGTGTGGTCCTCAGGGACTTTTTGTTTTTTTGTTTTTGTTTTTTTTTTTCAATTTTTTTAATTAATTAATTTTAATTTTTACATTTAAAAAAGTTGTTTTTAAACTAGTTAATTATTTTTTTTACTCATTTATTTTAGTGACTGCATTTATTTTTAGGGATTTTTTATTTTATTTTAGATTTTATGTGTATGATAGTGTGTGGATCTGAATATGCATCACTTTGGAAACACTTGTTCACTGTAATAAAAAAAACAAAAAAATAATAATTAAAAAAAAAAACGGTAATTTTTCGGCAGTTGGGGCAACAGGTAATTTTCCGTTATTTTACAATATTTTTCTGGCGCACCAGCTGCCAAAAAATTACCGTTGTATTTTTTATTTTATTTTTTAAAAATGAGAAATTCTATTATTTCACAGTATTTTTCTGGTGCACCAGCTGCCAGAAAATTACCGTGTTTTTTTTTATGATTTTTTTTTTTTCAAGTGTTTATAGAAATATATTGGATTGTATTTTAATTCTCGCTTTTAACACATGATTTAATGAATGTGACTTGAAATCTTTAAATGTCATTTGTCTGTCAACAGGAGAACCACTGCCGGCGAATAAAGATCCTGGGGGACTGTTATTACTGCGTATCAGGATTGACCCAGCCCAAGGCTGACCACGCCCACTGCTGTGTCGAGATGGGCCTTGACATGATTGACACCATAGCGTGAGTCACACAAACATGGATCAACCCCCAAACCCCGCCCCCCCCCCCCCACCTTCCCTCCCGTCTTCCGTCCATCCATCCATTTTCTGTCCTGCTTATCATCACAAAGGTCATGGGTCATCAGTGTTTCCCCAAGTGCTTTATACGCTACTTTTTTTTTTGTTTTTTTTTTTGCTATTGACCAGTGTAATTAATTTGACAGCTGAATAAATCTACCATTACCATGCTCCCAAAGACGTATTTATACGTTTTTTGTTTTTTCTTTATGCTAGAGCATACAGAAGGCTTTGATGCAGCCTCTGAACTGACGAGAATGCTTGAATCAATGGTAGTTATTACAAAAAAGGCCAGCAGGTGGCAGCGGAGTATAAGAGATCAACCAGGGCCATGTTGCAACATTGTTTGAAACAGATTTGTGAATAATGATGAAACATTGCTATATTCTAATGCTAATTGCTGCAAAATGGAAATAGATAGAAATATACTTTGTTTATTCCGGATGAAAGAAGAGACTTTAATCTTTCTTTTGGTAGGACACAAAATTCTGTGGGCCTTGCAAAATCAGCCAAAATCCAGTAAAACAGCCTGAAAATGGCGGCGAGTGAAATAAATCTTTCATAATGTTTATTCTAAGCTCCGCAAAAGGGATCTGAAAAAAGAATGAACAAGAGTAAATATCATAATTGCCTTTACAAAAATTATGTTTTTAATGTCCCTTGTTTTTTTTGTTTTTGTTTTTCCTTGTAGGTCAGTGGTGGAGGCAACAGAGGTGGACTTGAACATGCGTGTGGGCCTGCACACGGGACGGGTGCTGTGCGGCGTGCTGGGCCTCAGGAAGTGGCAGTATGACGTCTGGTCAAACGACGTCACCTTGGCCAACGTGATGGAGGCCGGAGGACTGCCTGGGTCAGTGTTTGGTTCTGCAGCGAATGCAACACGGACGCATGCTCGGAGACGGAGCGAGGGTCTTCGGAGGCTTCTGAAAGCCGACTAGCAAAATGTGCACGAGGGAAAAGGCCACTTGAGGGATGACTTCGGCTCAAAGATAACGCTGCAAATACGTCCCCATTCAGATCTATGCATAATCAAGTCGAGTAATAAATTAAGTGAAAATTGGGCGAAAAAATTTTAAAATTTTTCTTTTTTTAAATTGTAAAAAAATGGGTAAACAGTTTGAAGTTGAATCGACCCGATTGTTGTGGAAAGGAATTACATGTAAAATCTCCAACATAAAAAAAAAATAAAAAAAGGACTTTAGTGGTAGGGATAGGCTAAATGTTGGAACATCTTAAATTTTAAAAAGTGGGGGAAAAATGTTTAAAAAAATAAATAAATAAATAAATAAAAAATAAAATTAGACCCCAAAAATCTCAAATTTGGAATTTTCAGCTTTTCTATGGAAAGTAAATTAAAAAAGAAAAAAGGTTGAAACATAAATCAGTTTAAAAAAAATTTAAAAAAAATGGAAACTAGACCCCAAAAATATCAAATTTTGAATTTTTAGCTTTTCATTGGAAATAAAACAACAACAACAACAAAATGAACAGTTTAAAGTTTTTAATTTTCAGCTTTTCTATAGAAATAAAAAAAAGGTAAGAAAATGATCAGTTTAAAGTTGGTAAATAAAAAAAAAAATTGGAAACTAGACCCCAAAAATCTCAAATTTTGAATTTTTAGCTTTTCATTGGAAATTAAAAAAAAAAAAAAACGTAGCAAAATGAACGGTTTAAAGTTGAAACATCATAAATCAGTAAAAAAAAGAAAATTAGACCCCAAAAATCTCAAATTTTACATTTTCAGCTTTTCTATAGACCACATCTGTGCGGATTCATCAAACGATGGAAGGCTGAATTGTGTCGGACTAAAAACGCTCTCAGATATCATAATAATAAATATGCAGCATAGTTTTATTTCGGCATGTAAAACAATCTTGTGATTTTTCTTTTTTCTTTTTCTCAGTAAGGTTCACATCACGCGGACCACGCTGGAGTGTCTGAACGGCGACTACGAGGTGGAACCCGGCTTTGGCCACAAGAGACACGCCTTCCTTCAGAAGCACCACATCGAGACTTTCTTCATCGTGCCGTCGCACAGACGCAAAGTACGCTTCAAACACGCGCTCGCACGTTTCATCCGGTTTTCTCGCCAGCGCGCAGATGGATAGGTGACACATCTGTCCGTCCGTGGCCTGGTGTAATAGTTAATCCTCTGGTGCGGAGCCATGCGATAAGCCGCCGCACACCATCTCGCTATCCCAACACGTGACCCGGTTACACGCACGCACGCACGCACGCGGACGGATTTCAACGTCGCTCGATCACGGTTGACGGTAAAACGACGGCAAAATTCGGTTGACATGAATGAGACGAGTTGATGTTTGTGCTTTGCTATGTTCTTCTTCCATGGCTACATTTTAATGCATGCTAAAGCTAGCAAGGCGTGACCTTAATATGCGTCAGATGTTAAATAAGCTAAACGTCCTTTTTTTTTTTTTTTTTTTTTACTAAATATTCATTTTTGTTCCACATATTATTTACAACAGTTACACCCGGTCCGCCATTTTAGCTCCTCGTCCGCCATTTTGCCCGCAGTGTTTTCCCCTCGTCCGCTATGTAGCCCTTAGCTAGTGCTAGTTAGCTAACTAGCACTAGCTAGTTAGCACTTGTGGGAGCATCTTTGGCTTTTTCGCCCTCTTTTTTTTTCTCTCTCTCTTTTTAATCCACGTCGCAGCCCCCAATGTTGGTCCAGAGTTAAAAGAAAAGCAGTTACCATGGAAACGAAGCTAAACATCATAAAAAGATCGCAGAAAGGACAGACACTGACGAACATCGGCAACGACTTGTGCTTCAGTCGGACAGCCGTACAGTGTCTTTTTTTTAATTTTTTTTAATGCAAATTATTTTTTGATGTAAATATTGACTTTAATTGGGGGAAATTTGACTTAATTGGGGTTACATCGCTAGAGTAGGAACGGAACTCCCGACGTAACTCGAGGACTCACAGAAATATTGTTTTACTGTTTTATTGTTGTTGTGATAATAGTAGTAGTACTAGTATTTAAATTTTAAGATTATACATTAGCCAGTGGGGATGTAATAATAATGGCAATATCGTGTGATATCACGATATTAAAACGGCAACATTATATCGTCGTCGTCATGTCATGATATTAAAAGCGGCACATCTTTAAAAAAAAAAAAAAAAAAAAAAAAAAAAAAAAAAAAAGTCAGGTTGACTTACATTTGTGCTGTTCTAGCACCCTCTGGTGGCTAGTTTTTTTTTTTTTAAGTGCAGTTTAAATGTATAAAACTAACTTAAAGTTTTTATTAAAGAACTAAAACTAATAAAAACGAACAGAACGACCCTGAAAACTAATTAAAACTAACAAAATTTAATAAAAACTAAAACTCAAAACGGAATAAAAACTAACTCAAATGAAAAATTCCAAAACTATAATAACACCGATCTTGATATATTTCAAAGTGGAACGATTCGCTTCTATGCGCTCGCATCTTTTCCGGTTCAAACCGTTTTTTCTTCCACCCCTAATACATATTTTTTCTTATAACAGTGTAGTTATGCTCCATAGTGATTTTTAAAAAAACTCACAAAAATATTTACAGTGTAATATTTCGAAACATCTCAAACTCGTTTTGATTTTTTATTTATGTATTTATTTATTTTGCAGATCTTTCCCGGATTAATCCTGTCCGACATCAAACCGGCCAAGAGGATGAAGTTCAAGACGGTGTGCTACCTGCTGGTGCAGCTGATGCACTGCAGGAAGATGTTCAAGGCGGAGATCCCCTTCTCCAACGTCATGACCTGCGAGGACGATGACAAGGTGAGCGTCCCCTTTCGATACGTTTCACGTATCCGTTTGCGCTTGCTTTAGTATTTTTTGCGGCCACAGCGGCGAGCTCTGAGGACGGCGTCGGAGAAGTTACGCAGCCGGACGTCCTTCTCGGCCGCCGCCGTCCAGCACTCGCCGGGCACGCGGGTCAACCGCTACATCGGGCGCCTCATCGAAGCTCGCCAGACGCAATCGGGGACGTCGCACCTCAATTCCGTCACGTTGTGCTTTCGCGACGCCGACAGGGAGCGCAGGGTAAGGATGCATACACACACAAAAAAATTAGACGAAATATTATATATATTAAATAAATAAATGTAAAAAAGATTTTTTTTTAAATAAATAATTTAAAAAAATAAAAAAATAAAAAATAAATAAATAATAAATCAATAATAATAATAATAATACAAAAGTAAAAAATAATTTTAAAATAATAATTAATATTATAATAAAATATAAATATAAATGCATAATACAATATCCATCCATCCATCCATCTATCCATTTTCTGAAGTGCTTTTCCTCACCAGAGTCACGGGGATGCTGGAGCCTATCCCAGCTGGTTTCGGCCAGTAGGCGCGGTACACCCTGAACTGGTTGCCAGACAACCCAGGCATAATATAATATATAAATATATATACTATTTATAAAAAAATAAATAAAACAACAACAATAAATAATAACAATAATAATAATAATAATAATAATAATAAGAAGAATTATTAAAAAAAAAAAAAAATAACTAAACTGATGACTGAAGATTTGCTTCCATTTCCCCGCCACTCTTATGAAGTGCTCCCCCTAGTGGCCCGCTAAGTAATTGCTCAATAAGTAATAAACAATGGAGCGGCTGTATATTAACTACAAATATCACGATACTTGTGGAGACAAAGTATCGCAATTTATCGTGATATCGTCACACTCCTAATCACGATATGAAGCTCACGATACGATAATTATCACAATATTGTGCGGAGGTTGGTGATACAAACAAAGGTCACAATATTGAAGAAAAAATACAAGACAATATTGTGCTTTTATACATTACAGTAATGCTTATAGACAACCTACAATGACTAATAATTAATATTGAGGTACTTACTTGCTAAGGCGGCACGGTGGCGAGTGGTTAGCACGTCCGCCTCCCAGTTCTGAGGACTCGGGTTCGAGTCCAGGCTCCGGCCTTCCTGGGTGGAGTTTGCATGTTCTCCCCGTGCCCGCGTGGGTCTTCTCCGGGTACTCCGGTCTCCTCCCACATTCCAAAGACATCCATGGCAGGTTAATTGGGTGCTCCGAATTGTCCCTAGGTGTGCTTGTGTGTGTGGATGGTTGTTCGTCTCTGTGTGCCCTGCGATTGGCTGGCAACCAGTCCAGGGTGTCACCCCGCCTACTGCCCAGAGCCAGCTGAGATAGGCGCCAGCACCCCCCGCGACCCTTGTGAGGAATAAGCAGTCAAGAAAATGGATGGATGGATGGATACTTACTTGCTAATGCAAGCACACATTGAGTTCTTCCACTGGCACGGATTTCAAACATAGAAGGGTCAAAACATGCCTTGCGAAAATTAAGCTAGCCAACAGAGGGTGCTACAACTACCCAAATAGAAATCAACCTGACGTTCTGAACAGATGTGCTGCTTTTAAAATTGTGACACGACGGCGACGATATCATGTGGCAGTTCTACTATCGACGCTATCACGATATTGCAGTTATCGTTAATGTACGCTCTGATTTGTCTCCCTTGCACCCACGCTAGTAGCCTGTGATGTCTTTTTGTGTGTGTGTGACTACACGCGTGCGTGTGCGTTTGAGTAATCCGCCCACCCTCTCAGGAGGGGTCGCCGATAACGATTCGGGAAACGTGTCGGCGGCCGCGTGATCTTTCTTCTTGCGTGTGCGTGGGTCCAACCCGCGGAGTGATAAATGAGACACGCCTTTTTTGGGGCGGTGGGTTACAAACGGGATTGAAAAGAAATCAAATAAAATCGCATTTCATCTTGTCTTTATATTGGGGATGGGCTGACAAAAGTTGTTTTCACCAAAAGGTTTTTGCCGTCTTTGGTACAGTAGGCACGGCAAAGGCAACGTGCGTCACACTATGGAGGACCAAAACTGCCAAAATTCTAAATGAATAAATGACGGGGGGAAAAAAAGACTAAGAGTGAAAAAAAAATGGATATAAAATATATACATATATTTCAAAAATTAAATACAAATTTATTTATTTATTTATGTATATATTTTCATTATTTTTATTTCCATTTATATTTATTTTTTCTAGATATCATTTTCAAATCATTTTTATTTTCACTTTAGTCATGTATTTATTTATTTTGAATTTTATTTATGCATATATATTTTTGATCACTTTATTTCCATTTATATTTATTGTTTTGGATCCAATTTTCAAGTTATCTTTTTTTTTTTTTTATATCCGTATCTATTTTCACTTGAAGTCATTTAATCAATATTCCACCAGAGATTGAATTAATAATAATAATAATAATAATAATAATAATAATAATAATAATAATAATAATAATAGTAGTAATAATAATAATAATAATAATAATAATAAATAATAAACAAAAAAAATAAAAATTCAATCAATCAATAAATAAAGTTATTACACCTGAGATTTAATTAATAATAATAACAATAATAATAAAAAAACCTAAAAAATAAAAATTCAATCAATCAATAAATAAGGTTATTACACCAGAGATTGAATTAATGATGATAATAATAATGATAAAAATAATAACAACAACAACAACAACAACAACAACAACAACAACAACAACAACAATAATAATAATAATAATAATAAACTAAAAAAATAAAAATTCGATCAATCAATAAATAAGGTTATTACACCGGAAATTGAATTAAATAAATTAAAATACAGTTAAAGTGGCATATTTTTTAATTGTTTTTTTTTATTTTAGTTTTTTTTTTTTTTTTGTGAGTTTTCGTTAACTAAAAATAAGTCATTTTGACCTGTTACACAAAACAATTTTGCAAAAAAAGATGAAAAAGAATGATTGTTTTTTTTTTTGTTTTTTTTTTCAATTGTAAAGACTTTTCTCTGTAATGAGTCGGGGCAGCGTGACAAAAGTGCTGGAGGCAAAACTGAAGAACTGATTTGTTGAACAAATCATCAACGGAATGAATTCTTCCTGACGTCTTTTTCTCTCTTTTTTTTGTTTTTTTTTTAGTACAACCAGACGTGCGACGATCATTTCATCGGCGCCGTGATCGTCTCTTTAATCCTGGCTGCCTTTTTTGGCCTCATCTATCTCTTAATGATTCCACAGTACGTTTTCTTTTTTTTTATTATTTGAAACTTTGGAGATCATCAAAAAAATGTGGAAAAATGAGCAAAAAGTAACATTTTATTCTGCTGTTGTCGCTCATCTGACAGGAGGATGCTGGTTCTGCTCCTGTTGGTGTTGTGCGTTTGTTTTCACGCCGCCTGCGTCATGTATCTCCATCTTGCCAGCGTTCAGGTAGGACAGTTTTTTCCGTTTTTAAAAAGCATTTTTGGTTTTATTTTATTTTTCTTAATGAAATTCCATGCATCCATCCATTTTCTTAACCGCTTATTTCTCACTCGCTGGAGCCTATCCCAGCCGGCTTCGAGCAGTAGGCGGGGTACAACCTGAACTAGTTTAGTATTAGGTTTAGTTTTTTTTTTTTTTTTTTATGTGTATTACTTGTGCGCAATATTAAAAAAAAAAAAAAAAAAAGAAAAAAAAAAGCAGCATGGGAGTGATGTCATCTTTTGGTGCTTTTCTATTGGCTGCTGCTCGATGACATCGTGTGACGCACTTTCAAACGTCCTTATTCCGGTTCATATCAAAATAAATCGACTTCAAATCATATTTAAAATCATTCCCAAATGGCTCTTGCATTAAATTAATTACCAAATACGAAAACGAAGGACAAGTTTGCTGTAATTAGAGTTAGTTTTAGTTTTGTAAACATAAAATGTACTTATTATTGTACTGTTATTTTTTTTTTTTTTTTTTTTTTTTAAAAAAGCATTTTCGTTTTTATTTTATTTCATTAATGAAATTGTTTTTTGAATTTTAGTTTTAGTTTTTTTTACCTTGCAATATACTAATTAAAAAAATTTATTTTTGTGTTTTTTTTTAAAATTGAACATATAAACATGAACACATCACAAGTATAAAATACAAGTTGAGGTTAAAAACAAGGAGATTATCGATTGCCACAGAACAAAAAAACAGAGCAAGTAGACGTCAACATTTTTTTTGTAGTTGGATGGTCAACTCATTTCTGAGTCCGTCTTTCTTTTGCCGTCAGTGCCAACCGGGCTGCCTGACCATCCAGATACGAACAGTCGTGTGCGTCTTCCTCGTTCTGCTCTCGTATTCCGTCACGCAGGCCTGCATGGTGAGTTTGCTCATGACTGAAATTCACTCATTTGCTCCCAAAAAACGTATAAACACGTTCCATTTTAGATGCATTCAGTGTCCCAAAGACGTATTTATACGTTTTTTTATGTGTTTATTTTGTTAGTTTTTTGTTTTGTTTTTTGTTTTTTTTATGCTAGAGCATACAGAAGGCTTTGATGCGGCCTCTCAAGTGAACAGGCGAAAAATTGCTAGTAATTCCGAAAACGGCCAAAAGGTGGCAGCAGAGTATAAGAGATCAACCAGGGCCATGTTGAAAAACAAGCTGTTTCACCACAATTCGAAGCAGATTTGTGAATCATGATGAAACTTAACTATATTTGAATGCTGATTGCTGTCAAAATCCAGTAAAACAGGAGCAAAGTTTTTTTTTTTTTTTTTTTTCGTTTTTGCGTGTGTGAAATGTTTCCAGGTGGTATTTATTCCCCGGGGTCCACTTCAAGTCGGAAGCAACGACTCTGCGCAGGATTCTCCCGCAGACGCGTTTGGCCCAAACGTCACGTCGGCGGACAGAACGAGTCCGAGTCCGAGTCCGAGTCCGGGTCCGAGCATGGCGTACGCGCTCTTGTCCTGCTTGGCGGGTACGCTCACCGTCGTCCCCTACCTGCGGGTGTCGTCGCTCCCCAAAATCCTGATGCTCCTCCTCCTGTCCGTCACCTACACCGTCGTCGCGGAGACCGCCGGCTATCGGCACGCTGTCGGGTAAGGCAAACCCGCGCGTCGCTCGGATGCCGTTTCCGGAACGTACGTGCGTGTCGTCAAATTATCCTTCGTTGCTTTTTTGTTCTTATGGATTAGCAGTTGAAAATGATCAATTGTATCGCAATGAAGGTTTAACAAGTGGATCAAACATGTAAATTGATCATAAATAAATAAATACATGTATAAATACATACAAAAATAGACAAATAAATAAATAAATACATAAATAAATACAAAAATAGGTCAATAGATAGATAAATAAATAAATAAATAATACAAACATATATAGATAAAAATAAATAAATAAATAAATAAATAAATAAATAATACAAAAATAGATAATAGATAAATAAATACATACATAAATGAATAAATACAAAAATAAATAAATAGTTAAATAAATAAATAAATAAATAAATAATACAAAAATAGATAATAGATAAATAAATACATACATAAATGAATAAATACAAAAATAAATAAATAACACAAAAATAGATATATAAGTATAAAAATAAATAAATAAATAAATAATACAAAAATAGATAATAGATAAATAAATACATACATAAATGAATAAATACAAAAATAAATAAATAGTTAAATAAATAAATAAATAAATAATACAAAAATAGATAAATAAATACATACATAAATGAATAAATACAAAAATAAATAAATAACACAAAAATAGATATATAAGTATAAAAATAAATAAATAAATAAATAAATAAATAATACAAAAATAGATAATAGATAAATAAATAAATACATAAATGAATAAATACAAAAATAAATAAATAGTTAAATAGATAAATACAAAAAAATAAGTTAATAAATAAATAATTTGAACCATATTTGATGAGCATTTTCATGTTGCGCTCGTTGTCTTCCAGTGCTGGCTTCCTCCACACTCGCGGTTCCGATCCCGTGTTGGCCGTCTTGCTCTTCTCCGGAGCGCTTGCGCTCCACTCCAGGCAGCTCGACCTCAAGCTGCGTCTTGACTACCTGTGGGCAACTCAGGTGTGTCCGTTCAGCATAAAATGGGTCACTCGGGACAACTCCAAATATAATGATATATGATGTTACAACTTTTTTTTTTTTTTTTTTTTTGCGCAGCTTGTATTTATTTTTGTATTATTATTATTATTATTATTATTATTGCTATTATTATTATTTATTTATTTATTTTTAATTTTTTGGGTGAACACGACGAAGTTTCAGTTATGTAACGGCAATATGTGGTACGACATATCACCGGATTAGTGGGAATATATTTCATGTTTCAAATAATCTACCTACTGCCATATGTGATATGTATTATTAGTATGCTTATGTTATACAAACATGTGAATACTCATTAGACTTTAATGCCCACTTTTTTTTTTTTTTTTTTTTAAACATACTAAGTTCTGCTTGAAAAAAAAAATGCCCTTGAAATTTTTATGGACATTTGCAGGGGTGAAGTGTACTTGCCTATAAATGATTAATTATTTAATTAATTGATTGATTGGTTGATTGATTGATTGATTAATTTATTAAAATTTATTAATTTATATAATAATTGATAAGAAAGTATACCTCACCCCTGCAAATGAATGAATCAATGAATTACTTAATTGTTTTATTCATTCATTCATTCATTCATTATAAATGAGATCAATTATATATGCTTATAAAAGAGATAAATGATAAATGCTTATAAAAGAGTTGATGAAATGTTATGCACACATTAAAAAAAAAAAAATGCTAAATGCAATTATATAATGATTTCTGCGTGTTTACATGCAGAATTGTGTGGGAAATGAAATGGACATGTTGCATATTCACATGAAAAGTAACTCATCATCTCCCCCTAGTGAAACGAACACGCAATTACTAGCAAAGCTCATTTAGAATGAGGCCTGATTTGTCTTTATTTTGTATTATTGTGCGCGTGACGGTCGCCGCTGCCCAGGCAGAAGAGGAGCGAGACGACATGGAGAAGGTGAAGCTGGACAACAAGCGGATCCTGTTCAACCTGCTGCCGGCGCACGTGGCTCAGCACTTCCTCATGTCCAACCCCAGGAACATGGTGAGCGACCTCTGACCTGTTCACACACGGCTCCGAGGGTCACTTCGCGTCTCGCTTACGCTCACAAAAAAAAAAGCTTGCTCACGAAAGCTTATTAGTGATGGATTCGATTCATCAAACATTTCTATCTGGTTTTGTGTTGGCAAACCAATGGTCAGTTTTCAGCAGGGGTCACCAATGTGGTGCCGGCGTGCGCACCAGTTCGCAGCCCCGCCGGCCTATTCTAAAAATAGCTCACCAGTTGATGAGACAATTGGGAATATTTTAGTCGTGGGGAAATGTGAACCCTGGCAGATATTTATATTTTTGTCACTGTCTTCACATGAATCAATATCATACATCATATATTAACGAGGGCCAAAGCCATATAAAAAAATTTTTATCTTTAAGCCTGAGCTGATTCCAATATTTGGCTGAATAAAACTTTGATAACCATTTAATGGGCTGATTAATTAAAAAAACAAACAAGAAAACATTATGAACAAAATATTTTTTCTCCCTTAAAACAATAAAGATATGAACAACAGACAACCAATTGAACTGTCAACAAAACATTGTCCTTATTTTGTTGAAATTCACAATAAAGGAGAAAAATGGCAATTTATTTTATTTTTTTTTGCCTTTTTTTTTCCCCATGGATGGATGTTTGAACATTCTTATTTTTGTCTTATTTTGTCATGTATTAGTATGTAAATAAATAAATAAATAAATAAATAAATAAATACATTTAAAGGATTTTTTGCTCACTTTTGACCAAGTTTATTTTCATGAACTAAAACTAATGAAAAAACTAAAACTAAAATTCAAAAAAAAAAAAAAAAAGAAAACTAACTGAAATTACATTTTATGTATACAAAACTAACGTCAACTATAATAAGGGCAAAAATTTCCTTTGTTTTAGTTTTTGGTAATTAATTGAATGCATGAGCCTTTGGGGATGATTTTAAATGTGATTTGAAGTCGATTTATTTTAATATAAACCGGAATATTGACGTTTAAAAGTATGTCACGCAGAAGTGATGTCATCTAGCAGCAGCCAATAGAAAAGCACCAAAAGATGACGTCGCTGTTTTTTAAATAGTGTGCACAAGTAATAATACACATTAAAAAAAAAACCTCAAACTAATACTGAAACTAACTAAAACTAAACTAGAACAACGCATTTATTAAAAAACTAAAACTAATAAAAACTAACATAACCCTTAAAAACTAGTTAAAACTAACTAAATTGAAAAAATAATACTCAAAACGAAATCAAAACTACCTAAAAGTGAAAAATTCCCAAACTATAATAACCCTGCTTTTAACAATTTAATCACTTGAACGTTTGTTAAAGATAATTTGAGCAAATCGGTTATTTCAGACGCGTGCGTCAAAATGGTCGTTCAAAATGGACCTCCTGAGGCTCGGCTTGTGAGTCAGGAAGGAAGTTTCCGGCACGCTGGTGTCCCTTTCAGAAAGAAAAAAAAAAAAAAAAAACTTCCTCTTGTTCCTCTGGGTTAAAGTTCAAATGTGCACTGTATTTTCACATGGCGCCGACTGTATACGGGAAAATATTTGGAAACATTTGGAAGGATGCCACTCAGCCGTCAGCTGACGCATATCCTTTACGACACATCGTTTTTGTTTTGTTTTCCAAATTCGAACAATGAAAAATGATTGACGTCATGTTTTGCGAAAAGTTGACCATTTTACACTCATTTGAGGAGTACAGATTAGAAATTAAAAGCCAAAAACCTGAACCACGCTTGTAATCGTGGGAATGCCGAAGCATTCGCACGTGTTATTGTGATTTTTATTCTCCACACTTTTTTCCACATAATACTTCCAATTTACACTGTTCAAATTTCAACTAGCTTGAAAAATGAAAGCCTCCTGGGGTATATATTGTCTGATTCCACATTACTTAAAGTATTTGCACAATATAACTTGTAAAATCAACTTTTGCCCATTCATTTTCGATGGGACAGAAATTGAACATTTTTCAGTATCACTTTCCACGCCCACTTCCATACATATAACTTATCATCATTACCAGGTGTCTTACAGGTGTCTTAGGAGGTCATCATTTCATAATTTAGCTCTCAATTTACTTCTTACGCATTCCACATGCATTTGAATCTGAGCGTTCAGCATTCCCACGCAATTTCTCCAGAAATTGCACTTAGTCCAGTTCCGTGGAGTCATTTCCACAGTAATCGAATCGTAAAGAGCAAAACAATTTTCCAAAATACAGTCAAACCTCGCTTTTTGAACATAATCCGTTCCAGAAGGCTGTTCGAAATCCAAATCAATTTTTCCCATTATAATTAATGTAAATAATTTTAATCCGTTCCAAGTCTTAAAAAAACTTTTTCCAAGTTTTTTTTTTTTTTTTTTTTACTATTTTACACCATACACTGCACTGTAAACTGTTTAGCATAAATAAAAAAGATTAAAAAAACAAAATGCTAACATTTCTTTTTTTAAATTCAATAGTTCTGCGCACTACTTTCCTCTTTTCTTTACCAGCTTTACCACTTGCACTTGCTTTCTTTGGACCCATGATTAGGGGCTAATACACGATGCAAAACTTAAAAAAAAAAATAATTGCGTAAATAACAATGAACAGGTCTGCTCCGAACGAACTTTGAACACGAATGTGCTACGGAGGAAGCATTCGAGTTAGCTCAGCTCCCGAGTGAGTCGCGTTCAGGTACGCTCGGCTTTTTTTGGTTTGGTCGAGAGCCGAATTCTTGAACGAGTTCCGAGACATAAAATTCTCGAATTTTCTGGTTGAAAACCGATTTGGTTGAGAACAGAAGCGTTCGAAAACCGAGGTTTGACTGTAGTTTAAAAAAAACACAGGAGGCATCACTCGCATGAAAAACGATTGTGTCGCCAAACGGACGATTTTGTCACCGTGTTGGTCCTAATCCCCGCCAGGACTTGTACTACCAGTCCTACGCTCAGGTCGGAGTCCTGTTTGCGTCCATCGCCAACTTCAACGACTTCTACATCGAGTTGGACGGAAACAACATGGGCGTCGAGTGCCTGAGGCTGCTCAACGAGATCATCGCCGACTTTGACGAGGTGAACGCGTGATTTGACGTCAAATTCATCATGCAGAGCAACATTTTTTTCAGATTAACAATCATGGCGGATTGCGACGCACTTCTGTAGCACTTGCTAAAGATGACGCCGAACAATTTGCCATCGTTTACATTTTGACGCACAACACGTCAGTGGTAATTAAAATGGGAGCCAGTAGCGACCCCTGAGGGACACCATTTTGAATAGATGAGAGTATAAACACACACCGTCTTCTGCCACACTCATAATTAACCCAAAACATTTGACTGCTTTTGAAAACATTTTATGAAGCAGGAATAATATCATTTTGTGGCGCTAATAATTTTCTTTTTAGCTGATGGACAAAGAGTGTTACCGGGATATTGAGAAAATCAAGACGATTGGCAGTACGTACATGGCTGCCGTGGGGCTCGTCCCGACAACCGGCTCAAAGGTGCGTATTGGGAATCGTTTATCGTTTATCGTCACACTTGAGCTATTTGGTTTTTGTTGTTGTTGGTATTAATAGCACTGTCATATTTCAGTCCACAAATCCGTTGTGGGGGATTAACGAGCCTCTGTAGCATCACAAACCTTCTGCAATCATCACAAGTGCAAAGCTGATAAGCAACACGAGTCTTTTGGGGAAAATGAAAACAAACAAAAAAAATCTGTGGATGTTAATGCTTACCTCGTCGTCACAATAGTCAAGTCATGCTGTATGATTATTTATTTATTTTTTTTGCTATTTTTAAGTGTGTCAAAACGAGTGCATTCATTTTGAGTGAAATGAAAGTTCCCTTAACCCACTAATTTTTTTAAATGCACGATTAATGACGTCCACGTCAAAATTTAGCATTAAAAAAATGTAATAATAATGCAGATATTTGTGGAGACGAGGGTCAAGTTGTATTTTACAATTTAAAAAAAATGTGCAGAATTTGACTTCATGTTAAAGATTAGTTAGCTCTTAATATGAAAAGAAAAATGCAATGAGCTGTCACCAATGTCCTACAAATGCAATTATGCCATCTAGTGGCAGAAAAATTTTTACCTAAACACAAATCAATATCTTACTCGTTCTTTATACTTCAGTACATCTTTTTAATTTAATTTGAACTCAATGTTATGAATTATTATGAAATTCGTCCATCCGTTTTCCTACCGCTTGTTCCTCAACAAGGGGTGCTGGAGCCTATCCCAGCTGGCCTTGGGCAGTAGGCAGGGTACACCCCGAACTGGTTGCCAGCCAATCGCAGTATTATGAAATTACTGTATCAATAACTAAAAGATGCAGCCATATTTCTAGTCGTGTAACATTTTTTTCCACTTTTATGTAAGGATGTAATGATATCCAAACATCACGATACGATATTATCTCGATATGAAGGTCACGATACAATAATTATCACGATCTTGTGGGGAGGTTGACGATACAAAAAAGGTCACAATATTATAAAACAAAAATGAGCTCATACACAGTATTGTACATAACAGCAATGCATATAAGCAACCTATAAACTCTAATAACACTTAATATTGGGGCACTTCATTACTAATGCACATACACAATTAGTTCCTCCACATATTGACTCGATTCACAAGCAGTTTACGTTCCCCTTCATCTGACGATTAGCGTGGATTTTCAACATAGGAGGGCCGAAACATGCCTTGTGAAAATTCAACTGCACTAAAATAAACGAGCCACCAGAGGGTGCTAGAACTGCACACATGACAATCAACAGATGTGCTGCTTTTATAACATGACACGACGGCGCCGATATGTGGTGTCAATTTTAATATCGCGATATTGCCGTTATCGTTACGTCCCTACTTTTATGTGCGCAAGAGAATGAAAACATCGGAAACAAATGTACATTTTTATTGTCCATTTCGAACAGATATAATATTTGCGATTAATCACGAGTTAACTCTTGAAGTCACGTGATTAATTATGATTACAAAATGCAATCGCATGACACCCCGAAGCGTGTTTGCATTTCATGTTGTGTTTTGTTTTTTTTCAGGCAAAGAATTCCATCACTTCACATCTATGCACAGTAGCAGATTTTGCCATCGAGATGTTCGACGTCCTGGATGCAATCAACTATCAGTCGTATAACGACTTTGTCCTGAGAGTAGGTGAGTGAAACGCGCACACGCGCTGACCTCTCATTCTCCACGCTAATTTGCTCGGAAATGCATCAGAGCGAGCGGTTGAGCGAGCGAGCCGGATCCGCGCGGGAAACGCGTCACGCGGTCGTGGCTTCCATTGTGCTGAGTATCCTGTGGGGAGCCTGCGACAGGAGCGCTCGTTCGCTCGCTGCGTAAGCGGCACACGGTGTACGTACGCGTTGTCATCCTGTCCACAAACTGTACAGCTCCAAAAAAAAGAAGACAGTGAACACACTTGGCAGAAAACCTTTTTTTTCTTGCCTGGATTTCCTGAACGTGCAAAAATAACAAATATTCAACAATTATGCCAGTAAAAGTGAGGCTGAACACAGCAAGGACACAATTTGAACACCAACGAACAGCAAAAGCAAGTTTTCTTTTTCCCTCTCAACTTTAAAATGGTGTTCAGTAGGTGTGTGACGATAAATCGAGATACTTTGTCTCCCGATAGACGATCGATACGTCTACGCAAGTATCGCAATATTTGTAGTTAATTTACAGCCACTATAACAGCTTCATTGTTCATGACTTATTGATCAATTACTTGGCGGGCCACTAGGGGGAGTATCTCATAAGAGTGGCAGGAAAATGGACGGAAGTCTTCAGGCGAAGAGGACTCATCAGCTTAGTTTTTTTAACATATATATATATATATATATATATATATATATATATATATATATAAATGAAATGTATTTTTATTATTATTATTTTTATATATATTATATATAGTTATATATTATATTATCTATTTATATTCTATTTGTATTTATTTACATTATTTTCATTAAAATATAAATTATTTTTTATTATTTTTTATTTTTATGATTTATTTATTGATTAATTATTTATTTTATTTGTATTCATTTATTATGATTTCTTTTGTTTATCTTATTATTATTTTATGATTAGTTTTATTGTAGATTATTGTGGATTTATTACCTGAGCAATATATTGTATAGTCATATCGTGGGATAATCGTTATCGTGAGCCTTGTATCGCATATCGTATCATATCGTGAGGTAGCCAGAGGTTCCCACCCCTCGTGTCCAGTCCTCTTTTTGTAGACTGCCATCTTGGTGTTCCACAGGGGTCTGTTCCAGAGCTTCTACTCTTTTCTCTGTTCGTTACTAAATTCTTGTCAGAACCAGCGTTATTATTATAGTTTGGAATGTATAATTTTAGTCCCCCCCCCCCGATCTTACTTAAGCAACACATTACACATTGTTGTTGTTTTTTTAAATTTTTTGTTTGTGCTCAGGAATCAATGTGGGTCCCGTAGTAGCAGGAGTCATCGGGGCCAGACGACCTCAGTACGATATTTGGGGAAACACGGTGAATGTAGCAAGCAGAATGGACAGTACTGGAGTACAAGGCAAAATACAGGTACGACATACTGCACAACCAGATGACATCATCGCCTCTCCTTCTTCATTTCTTTCTTTCATTCATTGCTGACAAATAGCAAATGTTGTATATTCTTTTCAACAGACCTGAAAAGGGGTGCGAAGTCGTAGAATTGATTGAATCCTACCCCTAATTGAGCATTCATTAATTACCAATAATGATGAAGATCCCATTTCCAGGTTTTTGTTTTTAAACATTATACCACACCCACCTGCCGTCATATCGACAGTGATAACTACTCGTTCGAGTTATCCCGTATTTTCATCCCGATACGTACTGAAATTAATCAGTCTGAGCCTGGTCCTGAACCGACTCACGCTTGGACAACGTTTCAGCTGTTTGTCATATTTCCAGCAGGCAAATTCCATCAAAAACGTCTTTACAGGTCAAAAGTTACGTTTTAACGTATGACCGTACGTATTGAACACGTATTCAACGTGTTTAAAATACATCAGCTGAACTTATGAACTTTTTTTGAGTTTCTGCTTCACTGTTTTTGTATAAATTCTATATATATATATATATATATATATATATATGTGTATATATGTATATTCTAACTTTGTGTATTTCTTTTCCAGGTGACGGAAGACGTCTACCGTGTCATCGCGAGCCGCTATAACTTTGTTTGCCGGGGCCAAGTCAGCGTAAAGGGCAAAGGTCAGATGCTGACTTACTTCCTGGAAGAGCGGCGGCAAAACGGCAGCCTGTCGCAATCCCTCCAGCAGCGCCGTAACACGGAGCAGCGCTTAAGCACCGTGGGCCCAGGCAACGTGTGCACCAGGTTAAGCCCCGCCCCCACAGTGACCACCTACGCCTCAGTCAGGACGCCCAGCCCCGGCGCGGCCAAACCCACGACCTCCACCAGCAACACGAGGTACCTGCCGTCCGTCCCCGCGGCACTTGTGTGACGTCCACTTTCTCCGCGGGGGTGACATTGGACGAGAGTACAAAAATAAAAAATGAGGGCGGAGCCAGCAAAAGCAAGAGAAGGAGCTTCTCCCGCTCTTGTCTTGACTTGAGCCTGCATCAGGACTTATCGTAGGCAGCCTCGAGTCGTTTTTTGTCGGTTGACACCAAGGGTGTCATGACCCGGATACAGGAGGGTCTATCGTCGACAGCCACGGAGTGGAAGCTTCTCAACAAAATCAGCATACAAACATGCACGGTCAAAATTGTAGCACGCGAGTCTCTTTGTTGCGAGAGCTGGCAAATTCCTTGAACTGCATTCGCCGACCTCTAACCCTAACCCTAACCCTAACCCTAACCCTAATCGTAACCCTACCAAACCAAATGAGTGATTATTGCCTTAGTGTCGACCGCTCCCAATCAGTTGTCCATATTACACAGCAGACAAATTTATTATGACTGATATTATATGAGAGGCCGTAGATGGAACCAAATGCGCTAATGATGCGATCAACTTGCCAAAATGCAACAGGTCACGGCCTTTAATCATCGACGCTTAACGAGGCCTCGCCATCGGAAACTTCGGATGGCGCGTGAGGTCAATTTTTGTTGTTGTTGTTTTTGATAAGTGCATGAAGCCACTGCTGCATTCCGGTCATGTTGCGGTTTTGTTTGCCTGTCACGCTTGACTTCCAGATTCTTCCTTGTTCAAGTGTAGCAATAAAAAAAAAAAAAAACAGTTTGTGTCCTAAATCAAAACCTAATTATTCACCTTTGCATGCTGTAGCCGGCCGGCCGGATCTTCTGCTTTGATTTGATCTGGTGGTCGATTTAGCTCATGGAATGTGCGTAGTTAGCCGCACAAGGTCTGTAAATCTCTGTCGAGTCGAAGCATGACTTGGAACGACTATTTTTTTTTGTAGCATATAAGCATGAATCACTCCTAAAGTACGACGGCGTATTAGGACCATTTCGAAATATCTTTTTTAGAGGTGGCTAATATTACGAGAAAAAAAAGCTCTCAAATTTGCGAAATATGCAAGTTTCTAAAGTCGCAAATTCGCTATTTTATAAAGCGCAAATTTGCAACTTTGTAAAGTCACAAATTTGCGAGCTTTTTTCTCTGATTATGTATATAGATTTATATTTTCTCGTAAATTTGCGAGTTTATAAAGTGGCAAAATTGCAACTTTATAAAGTGGCAGATTTGCGAGAAAAACTATCTCCGAATCTTGCAAGAAATACATGTAGCGTAGCTTTCTCGCAAATCTGCACAAAAAACTCGGAAATTTGCAAGTTTGTAAAGTGACAAATTTGCGACTTTATAAAATGGCAGATTTGTGAGAAAAAAACCTCAGAATCTTGCAAGAAAAACACGTAGCGTAGCTTTCTCGCAAATCTGCCACTTTATAAAGTTGCAAATTTATCAGTTTTTTGGTCACAAATTAAATTAAATAAAGTGTCAAATTTGCGAGTTTTTTCCTCGAATGTAACCCCGCCTCTAAAAAAAAAAACTATATTTATGCGTGGCCCTAATACGCAGTCGTACTAAAGGAATTAGAACAAAAAAAAACAAAAACAGTCAATGTATTTACTTTTTGAGTAATATTTTATTGTTCTAATAGTCGACTATTTTTACACTCTAAAAATCTGCTTTCATATGTAAAATAAAATGTTTATGAGGAGTCACCAAAACTTGTATGTCTTCCTCATGAATACAACTTCAGAATATATATTTTTTTTTTGATAGCATGCTAATACACAAACAATTGTGATGCTCCATGGCAAATAACCCAAAAATTCGGAAAATTTGGACTAAGCAGAAACTTGGTGTATTTGTTGATAGTGATGTCACGACACTCAATCTCAAATTTGACATCAAAGATTGAAGTTGGACATTTTCTGGAAAAAAAAAAAAAAAAAAAAAAAAGGGGTGATGGGGCGTGGCCATCTAACTTGGAACTCTTATATCTCTGTTTTGGGTTGTTTTGTTTTGGTTGGATTTTAGTTTCCTTTGTCAAAGTCTCGTCACCTTTTATCATGTCCACCTGTGCTTGTCGTCCAATCAGCTCGCTCAGCCACAGGTGTTTTTGTCCAGGTGTCCCTCGTCGTCTCGTCAGTTGCTGTGTATTTATTTAGTTCCCCAGCAGTCGTCCGTCTCGTTGTGTTGCTGTCTGCTATCTCGAGTGGTTGTTTCAAATTTTGAGTCTTGCTTTTGGACCTTTTGTTGGTTTTGTGTGGGTTTGCAGCATATTGCAATCACTTGAAAAAAAAATCCAGTTTTTTTGACTAATCTTTTTGGTAACTAATTTTTTTTTTTTTGTTTCAGAGTTTTTGCAATGTTTTTTTTCCTGTTTTACAGAATTATTTTTTTTTCTGTCATTAAAAAAAAGAAAAGTATTTAGAAAACCAGGGGAAAAAAAATATACAGAAAAGCAGGAGGAAAAAGTTACTCAGAAAACATTATTGAAAAAAAAACAAAAACGTCACCCATTATGCAAAAGGTCCCGTTTCAGCGGTCCGTAGCTCCCAATCACCTGCTTGGATTGACTTCAAATGTGAGATTTTGAGTTTCGTCACCACGATCAGCAAGTCCACCAAGTTTCATTCCAATCCAGCGTTTCTCGTTTTGGGTGATTTTTGGCCATGTAACGAACTCTCCTCGAATCTGGCGGCGCGCGCACTTAACCTGGGAAGTCGTCGCTATTTTGTGCATGCGTTGACGGAGTAGCGGACACGCTGGGTAAATATAATCTCGTATGCATGTGCTATATTGTAGCAGTCCTCTTGAATGTAAGGTGCTTTCTTGACCTGTGTCTTCTTCTTCTTCTTCAAAAAAAAAAAAAATCGGTGTACAAAACAAACAAACCTTTTAACAATATTTCAGGACATTAATTGTGTGGCGGGTTCGTTTCGTTGGTTTCTAACGTGCCAACCTATTTTCAGAAACATATCAAAAGTGTTTTTGTGTTGAGCTGTAGCACAAAGAATGCGTGACTGCAGTAAAACTCTGGATTTTCTTTTTTTGTTGAATGCCTGAATTGACATTTTTCCCGCTGTTACTGAGCAGTGTTTTGATATCATGGGGGGGAGGGGTTTATTTGGTCACATGACCTGTGCGGAATGATGATGATGATATTGAAATTGTTTGACTGGCTATATGATAGCACAAATTGCTTGCTTTGCGTTTGTTAAAAAAAATATGACTTTTATACAATCATTTGGAGTTGGTGGGGGGGGTCGTTATGTACAAAATGTCCCCGTTTCCCCCCCCCAAAAAAAAAGCTTATTTTCATACTTGATGCAATTGTCGTATTTCTCGCTATTGTACATTGTCGTCTTTTTTTTTTTTTTTTTTTTTTTTTTTTTTTCAGAATGATATTCTAGATTCTTCTTTGAACTAAGATGTATTTATTGAGATGTTTTATGTGAATTGAAAGAACGATATTTTGTATACGTGTTTGCACTCGAATGATATCGGATTCTTGTGAAAATGAAAATAAAAGCTGGAGGCGACGGCGTCACGGGCGAATTCTACTTTTTTGTCCACCAAACGCAAACTGCAACGTTACATAAGCGAGTAAAAAACAAAAAAAACAAAAAACAGGAGCTGAACTATAGTCCGTTTCTGCGAATGTTTTTCGGACCTAACGTCATTCTTCTACATTGCAAAACATGAAGAGAGAGTAAATAACTGCACGCACAAACTTGCTCAACATTTTGACATCAACATACAGCTAAGGCCTGATATGGTAACTATAGTATAGTACAATATAATGTATGTAATACTGTATATAGTAAAATGTTACAAGATAAATTCCAGAGAAAAATAAAAGCAAAATCCACACGATATATTTGTTTTGTAGCGATCAAATAGCCATTTTTAAGTGAAAGCATCCCACGTTGAAAATGAACATATTGTACAAGTGAATTCCACCCAAACAATAACGATTCCCAACGTGCTTCCACAAACACAAACTTTTTTTTAGTTTTTTTTTTTTTTTTGTGATTAGCGGAGCAAAAACATCCTCCTACTGCAAACTTTCTAATCAAGGATTTTCCCAGTGCGAGAGTGTTTGTTTATTCTCTGCCGCCGCATGTTCTGTTTTGTTTTCCCCAAAAGCGTATCAGTGCAGCAGAAACGACAACAACAACACAGTTGGGGTCAATGAACTCCGTGTCGTGTCGTGTTGCGTAAGAACGCAGCTGAGTCCCGCTGCCTGTTTTGATGGGACGTTGACGTCGTTGCCCAAACGCGGGGAAAAAGCGCGCAGAAAAATGACGCTTTCGGTGGTTAGGGGGTTTCAAATTAGGGTTTCAAAGTAGGGCAAAAATGTAGTGCTGTCACTATCAACTATTTCTAGAATCAATGAATCTAGCCAATATTCAATAGTTTAATAGACTCATCAGATTCATTTGAATTTTTCATTGAAGTGTTGTTGTTGTTGTTTTACTAAATTTTGACTGATTTTGCAAGACCCACAGAATATTGTGTTCAATTGCTATAAAAGCATGGAAGCAACCAAAAGAAAGATTAAAGTCTCTTCTTTCATCAGGAAAAAAAAGTATGTTTCTATCTGTTTCCGTTTTGCAGCAATTAGCATTAGAAGAGAGATAAGTTTCATCAGTTTTCACAAATCTATTTCAAATTGTAAGTAATTGTTGAGCTTTTTTCCAACATGGCCCTGGTTGATCTCCATTTGCTCTGCTGCCACCTGCTGGCCGTTTGTGTAATAACTACCATTTCTGCAACCGTTCTTTGCAGTTGAGAGGCTGCATCAAAGCCTTCTGTATGCTCAAGCATTAAAAACAAACAAAAAAAACGTATAAATACGTCTTTTGGACACTTATAACAAAAAAAACGTATTTACACGTTAATGGGAGCAAATGAGTTAAAATAGTTGTCGATTAATTTGATATGCGATTACTTGTCGATTTTAATTTTGACAGCTCTTAAAAAAAAAAAAAATAGTTTGGTTGTTTTGCCATGAAGTAGGTTTGTGCCATCCTTGAATGGTCTTTTTTTTTTTTTATGACAAAGACAAAACAAAACAGTTTTGTTGTTGTGTTGGTTTACTACATCTTCTATACATGCATTGAGATATGTATCATCAAAAATGAAATATATTATAAGAGCTCGTATTTGGTGATATTTAACGATTTTGTCATACAATGTGGATTTTCAACTGGAATATTTCATTAATCAAAACCTGTGGTAGGCGACAAGTGTTGTATTTATTTTTGAAGGTTCCGGGGGGTGTTATTTGTACGGGAATTTTCTCGGTTGCAAACTCCATTCATGAGAAATGAAGTTGATTTCTGGCGCACGTTTTCCCGCCTGCTTCTGATTAGCGGCACAATGCGACAAAAAGGAAACGCCGCAGCTCAAACACAAAAAGTCGCTCGGAGGAGGACGGCGTGAAGGAAGCCAAAGACAATGCAATGCTGGCACATGGGAGCACCCATTTCCTGGGCTTCCCACACAAAAGGTGTGCAATCACACGTTCGCAAACACGTTGGAACATCCTGCGATATGCTAACAAAACCTCAAACTGGCCATCTTGCGTTGCCGCTCACTAAAAAAAAAAAGCACCTTATCTTTGATGGATTTAATTTTCACGCAATTTTCTGTCGCCATGGCGAAAAGTGAGTGGCATATGCTCGTATACTGATAAATCTGGGACGACTTTTACGTGTACAGTTTATGGCTAAAAATGCAATTATAGATTTTGTCCGATTTTATCACCGAGTGCTCCTCAAAGATCCGTAAAAGTGAGAAAAAAAATATTGGGGCTGGCAAAATCCGCCGGGACTCGTCACTCAGAACTCAAATTGAGAATGTCGCAGTTAAACGGAGATGTCGGATGATCTAACCTTTTTTTTTTTTTTTTTTTTTTTTTTTTTTCCCCCCATTTTTGAGAGCTTAGTATTCTGTTCGTCCCGCCAGAATCATGAAGTTGTCAGGAGACCAGAGGAAGGACCAAAGGAAGGAAAGATGTAGGAGAGTGAGATTCAACACCAACAGAGTGACAAATTCAGAATCTTTCACCAACCCCGGATGCATCTGAATTCCAACCGAATTATGGAGACATCAAGAGACCAGAGGAAAGACTAAAGAAAGGAAAGATGGAGCAAAGTGGGTCCAATACCACCCAGACACCAACAGAGTGACAAATCCAGAATCTTTCACCAACCCCGGATGAATCTGAATTCCAACCGGATTGGGGAGACATTAAGAGACCAAAGGAAAGACTAAAAGAAGGATAGATGAAGCATGAGATCCACAAACGCCAACCTCTACTGATTCAAATTCCTTTTGAGTTTCAGTAGATGCTGTCGTGACGTCTAATGTAACCTAACAAAACAAAAAACAAAAAATGTAATTTACAGGCATTTTAATTTTTTTATTTTTTATTTTTGCAAAAAAAATCCATAAATGTGTTGCAATTACATTTGTTCCAATGAACATTCTATGTGTTTGGTTTTAAGAGCTGCCCTGCGTGGTATTCACGCAGGTGTGCATTCTTTTTGTGGGTGTGAGTTCAAACAAGCCTTTTTTTTTTTTTTTTTTCTGAGTTCATACGTCATCGAAAGCCCCAAACACCGCAAAGTCGGGCAAAGTCTCGTTGGCCCTGAATGGAATCGAACATGCTGTCGTGTTGTGTTGTGTACTCTGACGTGAGAAACGACAACGGACACGTTTCCGGCCGCTCTTGACAAACGTCAACATTGGGAACGCCAAAGTTCCGTTTGATCGTCATGTGAAAGAAGCTGCAAACACCTCGTTACGGTATCATCGCCCCCCCGCAGCGACCAGACACAGACTCGCCTTTGTTGCGCTGGGTTGGGCTCGGATCCAGCAGTGTACAGAAAGGAAAAAGAAAAAAAAACAAAAGGAAAAGTGGGTCTGGCCCTGACCTGAGATAACTCGCTAACGGCGACTGTATGCGAGCGGCCGGCACACAAAAAACATGTTTACAAAATCAAGAAAATGAACTTCTCGACTCAACTCAACTTTATTATGTGACTGCTTTGCTTTGCAAGCGGTAGCACATTATTAACTATCTGAGAAAGCGACGTTTGTTTTTCTTTAGTTACCGTAATTTTTCAGAGGAAAATGCGGCCCAAACCGTTGAACATGCCGACACAAATGAGGTATCAAAATAATTTTTTTTCGGAATCCTGATTTACGCAATTCCCAAAAACCCCCGCCAAAAAGTCCCATAGGAATGAATGGCGAAGGGGGGCGGGGATCCACAAATCAAGCACCTCAGGATTGACCTGATTTCAACAGGAAGTGACTTGATTTCAACAGGAAGTGACCCAGAAATGACCTGATTTCAACAGAAAGTTACCTGGAAGTGGCCTAAAATCAACAGGAAGTGACCTGATTTTAACAGGAAGTGGTTTCATTTCAATAGGAAGTGACCGGGAAGTGACCTAATTTCAAAGGTCAGGAAGTGACCCGGAACTGACCTGATTTTAACAGGAAGTGGCTTGATTTCAATAGGAAGTGACCCAGAAATGACCTGATTTCAACAGAAAGTTACCTGGAAGTGGCCTAAAATCAACAGGAAGTGACCTGATTTCAACAGGAAGTGACTTGATTTCAACAGGAAGTGACCCAGAAATGACCTGATTTCAACAGAAAGTTACCTGGAAGTGGCCTAAAATCAACAGGAAGTGACCCGATTTTAACAGGAAGTGGTTTCATTTCAATAGGAAGTGACCGGGAAGTGACCTAATTTCAAAGGTCAGGAAGTGACCCGGAACTGACCTGATTTTAACAGGAAGTGGCTTGATTTCAATAGGAAGTGACCTGATTTCAACAGGGAGTGACCTGATTTAACAGGAAGTAAAGATTTCAACAGGAAGTGAAGCGATTTCAAAAGGAAGTGACCCGTTTCAACAGGAAGTGACCCGGAAGTGGCCTAAAATCAACAGGAAGTGCCCTGATTTCAAAAGGGAGTGACCTGATTTAACAGGAAGTAAAGATTTCAACAGGAAGTGAAGGGATTTCAACAGGAAGTGACCCGTTTCAACAGGAAGTGAGCCGGAAGTGGCCTAAAATCAACAGGAAGTGCCCTGATTTCAAAAGAAAGTGACTTGATTTCAACAGGATTTGGCAAACTGTTCAGTTTATGCGGCTTTTCACCTTGCAAGAGTCAGCAGTCGCATACCAAAAATTTCCGCAGAAATGTTTCTCGTTCATAAAGCGCTTTAAAACAAGCGTTGCCGTATACAAAGTGCTGCACTTGAAACATGCAGTAAAGAGTAAGATGAGTAAAATAAGAGCAATACAAAACGTTGTAAGTAAATATACAAGTGAATAAAATTTACATCAATAAATGAATAACAAGAAGTGGGTAAGAGAATGAATGAATGAATGAAACAATAAACATCAAATTCATAACACAAAATACAGCAGGAACGTCTACAGATGACATGTAAGAGTTGCTCATTCAATAGGTAACGTTGTGTTAAAAACAACAAAAAAAAACAGTATAGCTCCTGTGTCAAAATCCATATAATCGGAGCCAGACAAGTTTGACAAACGGCGAGTCAAGCAGAAACTTGCTGAGAACTTTTTGCGGTTTGGGAGCTGTGCACGTATGCATGCATCATCTCATTAATGTTTCAGCTCCTGCCAGCTACACACACACGCATACAAAAGCATATGGGGGGGGGGGCCTCATTCTTAAATCCGGTTCATCTGAGGACTCACTGGCGCGAATGTAACACATCTATCAAAGAAGGAACATAACTTGGGCGTGCGAAAACACAAGAACAATGAAAAAAAACAACGATCGTCTTACTCATCTTGACTGTCATAATTCACAAAGGAAATTTTTTTTATTTTGTTTACGTTTAATAAATGTAAAAGAAGAAAAATTGTGCCGTTTCTAGTAAGGACGGTCTTCGATGTTGTCCAATTCCGATACTGTAAATGTGCAGGATGCTGTGCCGAGAAACGTTTCCTGGGAGGAGCAATATGGCCGCCTCAAAAGTCGCGGCCGCGTTTACCGATGCGACCTTTTGCTAATTTGCTAACACATGGTGGCCCTCAGTTTACATCCGTACGGTTATTTTTGCCCATATTTGGAAGTTACGAGAGACACGTGATGTAAACAAATGTTGTCGGTCTCTCTTTTTTTTTTTTTTTTTTCATTAGATGATTTCATGTGTATGGCCTACAAATTATTATTTTTTAAATATAAATGTTTACTAACTTTTAATACTGCAAGAGTATAAATGAGTAAGTAAGTCAAGCTCAGGGGCCACATCGGCCCCCTCACATACTCACTAATATCGACACTTACTTTCAGTCCAAAATTGGACATGAATGATAATTCACAGCATAAATTGCAGTGTGAACATTTTGGTGTTAAATGTTGATTTCAAAACCACAAAATGTATTTTTAACACTGTCTGATGTAACTTAAATGGAAGTCAGTGTTGGAGTTATTTGACACATTTCATTTATTTAAACCAGAACTAGTTCATCAAAGAGTTCATCAAAGTAAGCTCCGCCCACTTGATTAGAACTGCTCTTATACTTCAGACACTTCTGCAATTTGTTTTTACAACATCAGTCAGGGTTTTTTTTTTTTTTTGATTTGATTACATTTTTAATCTAGTTAAGTCATGCAGATGTTATTACGTTTTCAGGAAATTATTATGTTCCCTTTGCAAAATTGAACTAAAGTAAAGGAACGCACTTTGAAACATTTATTAATTTGAAAAGGACAACACAAAAAATGGAAAAATGAAAACGCCCACGTTTATTCCCAACTTGTTTCTTTTTTTTTTTTTTTTGGCAATAATAATTTTCTGTTTCAATGACTTTATTTGTGGTCAGTGGCGAGTCCTCATTTCACATTTCTCACTTCTTTCAAACGTGAGATCACGTGAGCAGGAACGTTCACATGCAGCAGTTGACAGATGATGCAATCCTATATGGCAGTTGCGTGGGCCAATCACACACTGGGACTTTCTGTTGCATCAGGAAAAAAATCAAAATAAATCACCAAAAATCCAAAACTATGATCCATACAAGTGAGATGAAATTTACACCAAATTGCACGCGCAAATTCCGGATTTCAATCACGACACACAACAAGAGTCCCAACAAGCAGTGACCGGCAATGACACAAGTATTTATTTTTTGCTCAGTTAAATGTCTTCCTGCACGGATGCACGTTTTTCATGTCTCAAATTAGAGTTTACAGCAGCGTCCTTTTCCCAATGACGTCACACGCAACCGCATCTTCGCTCATTAACTGGATTGAGTTCCCCCCATAAACGAGGCGTTAAAAGTTTGTGAGGCACAAAATGAATGAGGGGGGTGCTCCAAACAAACAAAGGAGCTTCATTCATCCGAACGCTGAAAGAACCACGTCACCATGTGCACTCAAACCGACTTATAAATCACTAAATGTGAGGAGAAAAAAAAAAAAAAAAAAGTCGAACTCGCGATTCGACAAATGAATGAATGAAAAGACAAAATGGCGCATCTATAAAATGAGATGTTTGGAAGTGTCCCCTGTGGTGAGCAACTTCAAACTGCGCCGGTCCCACAAAATAAGGTCGCAAAAGTACGCGCTGTTCTCAACTCAATATTGACGCGCTGGTTGTATTCAAATGGGCCGAACGTCGACGGGCCAATCAGAGCGCAGGCTGATCAGTACACCTTCTTTTCTCAAATCATTCATAACGCCGATGCGTCAAACGCACACGTACGCCAGCCGGCCTATAAATAGGGAAGCCGCTTCGACATTTTCCCCCAAAACACATCAAACGAGAAACACTCAACTGGGGGGGCAAGACGGCAAACCGGCGTCGTACTTTAACATTTGCACGCGATCATCCTTGCGGCGGTTGTCGAGATGCTTTCGGGTGGATTTTCCGCGAAACGCGTCGTGCTGCTGCTGGCGGCGGCGGCGGCGGCGGCGGCGACGGGGACGCTCGCTTCTCCGGTGCCGGTCCGATGCTCCGCGTGCACCCCGGAGAGGCTGAGCCAGTGTCCGCCGGTGGATCCCGCGTGCGCGGAGGTGCTGCGGGAGCCCGGCTGCGGATGCTGTCCCGCCTGCGCGCTGACGGCGGACGAGCTGTGCGGCATCTACACGGCGCCCTGCGGCTCCGGACTGCGGTGCAGCCCGAGACCCGGCGACCCCCGGCCGCTGCAGTCGCTCACCCGGGGGCAAGCCGTGTGCGCGGAGGAGAGCGCGGAGCCCAAGCCGACGACTGCGGAGCCTCAGACACAAGGTAGCCCCCACCCCTTTTTTTTTTTACATGATCCAATTTATCAGCTCAATCGATCAACCCATCTCATCCGGGTTTTTTTTTCTTTTTGTCCGATATTCCATCCACCCCTTCATCATCCTAAATTTCCTCCCAGGTCAGGGAGAGCAAGAGGCGGACATGGAGAACGCCGCCGTGGTCTCGGACCCCGACTTCAGCTACTTCCTCCCCGGCCAGAGCAAACCTTACGACCCGAGAGCGGCCGCGGACGCCCAAGAGAGCATGAAAGCCAAAGTGGTCGCCATCCGCAAGAAATTAGTCGAGCAGGTGAGCGCGGCTTGCACTCGAATTATGTCCACGTCCATTTGGAATTATGCTGCTCAAAAAAAAACAAAAAAAAAAAGTTTGGCATGCAAGAGACGGTAGGATGAGTTTGACGCCGCTAGGGGGAGCCCGCGTACCGTTTGAGAAGTGGCAACGAGTCTTTTTTTTTTTTTTTTTTTTTTTTTTAAATTAACCCTCTCGTCGCCATGCACACAGGCGCCTTGTCACATTGAGCTGCAAAGAGCCTTGGAGAAGATTGCCAAGTCGCAGCAGAAATTAGGAGACAAGCTGACCAGATTCTACCTCCCGAACTGTGACAAACACGGCCTTTACAAACCCAAGCAGGTCGGTACCACAAATATGTCCGTCCGCCCTCGCATGCCACAGATTTATTTGGATTTGTTTTCAACCTGGTTCAATGCGCTGTCTTAAGTATAACACTGCATTCGAGGAAGGTCGGAAGTCGGACTTTTCCGAGTTCAAAACAGGAAGTGCGTACGGGAACGCCCCCTTGGAAATTCCACATTCGGAAACAGACCGTGAATGGTAAAACGCAATTTTTCTCGAGTGTAGAACTTCATTCATACGTGGCGGTTTGCCGCTATCGCCCTGCATGAAATTAGACTATTTAATTGTACGGAATGCTTACGAAATAAGATACAAGCAATAAATGAAGCAAATTTGTGAGACGTTACGTTTCGATGGAGGTCAAAATGAGCTTTTAGGACCAAAATGAAAAAACAATTTCTCACTTTATCCACCATTTTGGTTGTTTACTTTCGCCTCGAACGCTTTCAGGTCAAAACTGGGAAAAACCAACTCGAATCTATCCGACTTCCGACCATCCTCGAATGCAGCATTAGCGTGTTCTGCGGTGCAGAATCGCAGCCGTTAAGTCAACCACAGGATGGCCTGAGTGCAAACTGGATGTCCATCTTCAACTTTTATTAAACAGATAATGAACATGGAAGGTCAATTGAAATGCTTTTATTGTGGGAATGCTTCAGCATTCCCACATACGTTATTGTGATTTTTATTCTCCACACGTTTTTTTCCGCGTAACAACTCCCACATATTACTTCCAATTTATATTGTTCAAATTTCAACTGGCTTCAAAAATTCACAAGCCGTCTGAATCCGCATGACTTACAGTATTTGCACAACTAACGTTTAATATCAACTTTTCCCCATTAATTTTCAATGGGACAGACATTTTCTAAGTATCACTTTCCACGCCCACTTCATATAACTTATCATCATTAACTCATTGACTCCCAGCAGCTATTTTCACATTTCGCAACCCCCTTCGCTCCCGGCTGTTTTACCAGATTTTGGATGGATTTTGCAAGGCCCACAGAATATTGTGTTCCATTGCTATCAAAACATGGAACCTACCAAAAGAAGGATTATAGTCTCTTCTTACATCAGGAAAAAAAAAATATATATATTTCTATGTTTCCATTTTGTCGCAATTAGCATTAGAATATAGCTAAGTTTCATCATGATTCGCAATCCTGGTGAAAACACTGGCAAAAAGAGCTTTGTTGCAACATGACCCTGGTTGATCTCTTATACTCTGCTGCCACCTGATGGGCGTTTTTGTAATAACTACCATTGCTTCAACCGTTTTCTGGCAGTAGAGAGGCTGCATCAAAGCCTTCTGTATGCTCTAGCAATAATAATAATAATAATAATAATAAAGAACGTCTAAATACGTCTTTGGGACACTTAAACATTTAAAATAGAGCATATGTTTTTTTGGGAGCCAATGAGTTAACAGTGTGTGTCTGATACTGCTCGGTGGCACAGCTGGTAAAACGCATTGTTAATAATAATTTCATAATTTATCTATCAATTTACTCCATAAGCTTTCCACATGCATTCAAATCTTAGCATTCAGCTTTCAGCATTCCCACGCAATTTGTACAGAAATTGCACTTATTGTAGTTAATCTAAAGGTGGAATTTTTTTTTTTTTTTTTTCAGTGTGAATCATCTCTGGATGGCCAACGGGGACGATGCTGGTGCGTGAACTCCTGGAACGGCAAGAAGGTTTTAGGCTCCGGCGATGTGGCGGCCGATTCCGAGTGCTCATAAAAGAGAAGCAAATCTCCTCCCAAAGAAAAAGAAGCAAAGCCACTGATGTTCCATTTTGATAGCCGTTTATTTATTGACCTGGTCCTTGGTGGTGTTTTAATCAGGTACACTGTCATTATGGGACTGGCTGTCGCCCCCCCCCCAACATTCCCTCTCAAACGATCGTCAGTCCCAAAGAGAAGAGGAAAAGAATCTATTTTTTGTTTTTTTGAATGGAGATTTTAATATGGATACATTTAGTTTTCACTCTATTTATTTCATTTGGGTTGAATTTGTGTTGTTGTGTATAATTATTATTATTATTATTGGTATTTATAACATTTTTGTGTTACTGATATTTTTTTTTTTAAATGTGTCTATATTTATCTTGGCCCTGACTAACTCCATTGCTGAGTTGAGCTCGTTTGTACCGTTGAAGTTGTCTGGAGGTTTTTGGTTTGTGACAAACCAAGCAAGAATGAAAAGCACTGAGTGTCCAAATGTCAATTATTGCTGTTGTTGTTGTTTTTTTTTATTTAATATTTTTTTATTTTACATCTTGTTTTTTTTTTTCTACATTGCTGCCATGTAAATGTCGTGAATCACCATCAGCTCTCTCTCGTGACTGCAAAACTGTCCAATTTCCAAGCTGTCGTCTCTGAAAACCTTCCCCACGCTTTCCACGCGGTGCCGATGGCACGACAGGCTGGCGTCCGGTTCGCGCAACCTCCACTCAGACGGGTATTTTCGACATTTACCTACCTCCAAGTATTTATGTGTCCGCTCTCAAGTGCGCGTTTACGTGTTCCAGTCAACGATCCCGTCGTATGTTGCTCTTTTCTCTCTCTGATTACGAAACACACGACCACGCGGGACAGGAAGTGCCGCCGTCGAACGTTCTGACCTACATGCTGCTGTCGGAGATTATTGTTTCTATCGATTCCAAAGAGACTAACTGCTCGCTCGCTCACTTTTTTTGTAATTGAGATGTCGTGTAAGAACAAAAAAAAAAGGTGATATATTTAATAAAAACGTTACTTAACCCCAGTTTCTATATTGGTGGTGTTTGTGTGTAGTGTTATCGGGGGCGGAGGATCTCGAGCGGAGGTCCTCGTCTAACTTTAGACGGTTTTGCCAAGGACCTTTTGACCTGCTCTGTTTGCCCTGGTCGGGCGCAGGAATTTGCTTCGAGCTCTCGTGCCCGCTGCCAGCCCGCCTGGCACCACGAGATTTATTTTTATTCTTTACAAATGGAACCCTTGCTTTATCCTTATTGACACATTCCGAGACTGAGGGGTGCCTGATTGCATTCGCGGGAAAACAGCAGCCGATTTGTTACTTGCAGAATTTAAAGCTGGTGGTCAGAAGGGGAAAATATATTTCGCAGGACAAATTGGTTACAAGCGCTTGTTATGAAAGCGAGCTTATGATATCGTTCCGTGACGCAATGGAAGCGGACATATTTGCTTCCGCTTAGCCTGCAGGAGGCGGAGCCGTGACATCACGTCGTTGATAGACACATCTGGATCGCTATTGGCTGTCGCTGGCTAATGTTAATAACACATACGTTATCGTGATTTTTATTCTCCGCATGTCTTTGCCGCGTAACAACGCCTACATAATAATTCCAATTTACATTGTTCAAATTTCAACTAGCTTCAAAAATTCGCGCCTCCCGGGGTTATATCGTCCGATTCCACATTGCTTACAGTATTTGCACAATTTAAACTTGAATATCAACTTTTCCCCATTAATTTTCAATGGGTGACATAACCAAACATTATCACGTGTCATCTTAAAATATGTTCATTTTTATTTAAAAAAAACAACAACAAAAAACAGACAATTAAATACAAATGATATTTCAAAGCAAACCAGTTCCGTTCTTGGATAATGTGAACCTGTGAGGTTTTTAAGTTTAGTACCAAGAAATGCTTGAATCAAAGCAAATTAAAAACAAAACAAAAAACATCAAATTGGAAGGATTAACCCGACATGAAAACTGTGCACGGAGAGATCCTTAACATGAAGTTTGAACCTTTGCTTTGAGGCAAGATGGCGGCATGGTCACAAAAGTGACTTTCTGAGATAGTTGCGAGACGTAAAAAGGCAGCGAAGATAACGAGCAACAGAGAGAAATTGGATATTACAAATACACAACATTAAGTAGTGATTATATCCCACCCAAAATAAAATGGCCGTTTCGAGTTTGCTGTGCAATTGGTGTGAGTCACTAACATCAGCTTATAATTCTTTTCAGATAAATAATTCATATATATATATTTTTTAAAAGAACTGTACATGAAGTGGCCAGGAAATAAAATGTATATTAAAAAAAAAGACACGCTTTCGAAATATGAGGGAGGAAATAGCTTAAACACTTTTCTTATTGGTTTTCCTCCCCTCACATCAAGTCTTTGAACGCACCGACAAGTTGCTGCTGTCTGTTCCAGGAAGTTTGCAACCCAAATTGTGCTAGCGAGCGACCAGGTAACATTCCGTCATCGGCACCCTGTCCACTTTTCAAGTCTCACAACGCAGGATGTGGGACGGCATCGGGACGGAAGCTCCTCCCCCGGAAGCTCCTCCCCCGGAAGCCCCCAACGTCACTTAGTACTTTGGTGCTGTGTCCACCTTGTACGGTTTGGTTGGCATACGATCACACAAACTTTGATCAAAGAAACAAAAAAAAACAAACAAACAATCAATATGAAAAGAGTTGCATTGAATGGAATTTTTCTAAGGGGCCTTCGCTATGTTGTTCATTTTTGTCCCCTCCTTCTTTATACCGCCCAGGATTATTACTTACAGTACATTTATAATCACACCGATTAATCTTACGTTAATCTGTAAGGAAAAGTACTCAGGTGCAAATAGGCCCAATTTTCTTTTTTCTTTTTATTTTTTTTTGCACAGGTGCAGCTAAAGTGCTTGAAGTGCTTGTGCTTGTAGCGTAAAGCGGCAGCTGGCACCAGAAGGCGGGACGACACAGTCTCTACCGGGTTACACTTTTCACTGACCGGAAGCGGAAGAGTCGAGTCAAAACCAAAAATGCGGAAGAGGATTAGGCACGGATACAAAAGCTCACGTGGACGGCAGGTTTTCCATAAAAGGGATCATCAGTATGACGGACAAAGAGCGGGAGCAGGATTAAGGACAAAACGGCTCGTAAGCTTGGACAAACAGGTGGGAAGGATCACGGACGGACGGCAACAGGTGGTCGCCACCAGACAAGAAGAAGGGCACACTGATCCCGTCAACCGCCTTGTGACACGTGAACGCCACTTGGACCGGACGGCGCATGAGAAAAGCTCAACGTTGAAGTCGTGACGCAGGTCGAGCCAGACGCGCCTCTCCCGAATCGGCAGGAAAAGCAGCTCCGTCACCAACCGGCAGGTAAAGCAGCTCCGTTTGGCCAAAGCCAAACTGTGGCAGAGTTTGACCATATCTGACACTTGGACAATAGTTACTTTTTGGGGTGACGCTAACCCGACTATAGTAGTTAGAACAGGGGTGTCCAAACTACGGCCCAGGGTCCTTTTTTTTTTTTTTTTAGTGGCCCGCAACATATGCTAAAAATGGCATTTGACTCAGTTCGATTCAAATAAAAACAAAAATGTTTGGAGATGGTCAAAGTAAGAAGGGAGAGTGACGAAAAACACAGGTGCTGTTTTAAAGGTTATTTTACTAAAACTTAAAAAAAATAAAATAAAAATTTCATTAACGAAATAAAACTTAAAACGAAGATGCTTTTTAAAAACAAAGAAAACTGAAACTACATTTTATGTTTACAAAACTAAAATAAAACTAACTATAATTATAGAAAAAATTTCCTTGGTTTTAGTCTTTGGTAATTAATTTAATGCATCAGACTTTGGGGATGATTTTAAATGTCATTTTGAGTGGATTTATTTTGATATAAACCAGAATAATGATGTCGCGCCCGTGGTGTTTTTTAAATATTGCACACAATACTACACATAAAAAAAAAAATAAAAAGAGGGAAAAAACTAAAACTAATACTGAAACTAATTAAAATAAAGCTAAGCATTTATTAAAGAACTAAAAGAATCACCCTGAAAACTAAAAAAAAACACACACACAAAAAACTCAAAACAAAATAAAAACTAAAATGAAAAAATTCTAAACTATAATAACCCTGCTGCCATATTACAAATAAATTGGTTTATCTACTGAAGCATTTTTCGAAATATGCAAAAGCACAAATAAATTATTTGTAGGACTCAACACAATTTCTCTTCACAACAATGTGGCCCTTGCGTCCTGATTTTCTGTATGTGGCCCTCAAATGAAAAAGTTTGGACACCCCTGAGTTAGAATATAGAACAAAACACGCTGTGCTTTCTACTAACCCTAACCCGAGACCTTCTTTTTCTGTTTATTGTAGTCTAATCATGACCTGGAAGACGTGAATTGCTTATGCAGCCAGCCCAGTAAAAACGGACCTGTTCTTGTGTGAGTCCTTTTTCTCTTTTAGCTTTTGCCCGTTCTAATGGTTGCTTATTATAGCTGATGTGTGAATATAATGCTCAGAAGGTGAGATTTACTCTGGAAGGAAGGCATGTAAAGGTCAAGTTTAAGGCACAATAACCGCACGGTTTGTTAGCTGTTCCTTTCCTTTCCTTTTTTTTTTTTTTTTTTTTTTTTAGCTGTTCCTTTCCTGCTACAAACGGTTAACATGAACAGGGACAAGCTCGACACAGCGATGAAGGCTAAACATGAACAAATACGCCCTGACACGTAATAATCCTCTTCCTCGAAAAAGGACCCTGAGACAGTTTTTGTTGTTGTTGTTGAACTTGGGGGGGTCTCTTAGCTTCGTGACGTACCGATTAGTATTTACACCAACACTTTTTTGGAAAAACAAACTCGTACACTTCTTGCACAAACGCGCAATGCGAGCGCTCACACTTCAAGACGAAAGCACCGGCAGACTCAAGGTGGCGCTTTCGCAGACGGACACGCATTGGTATGGAGGCGCTGCATTTTTGGGGTCACAGTCACAAAAAAGTTCTTTCAAAGTGAGTGGAAAATTCCCTCATTTCTCTCTCCCGAGCAAAAATAGTGCAGATGAATTTTCTTGCTATTCCAACTTTTTGTAGCTTTTAGCGCGATCGTTTTCGAGAGAACAAACGGAGGAACCCATAGCACAGAACGGGTAGTTGTGATGGACAAGGCGGCTCCGCCAGTTGTTCCAGCCGTTGCCCATCTTTTCTATCCTTTCATTCTCTTTCCTTCCATCCCATCCGGTCAGTTCCGTGCCGTCTCATTGGCTCTCACGCTTGTGACACAGTTTGTCATCCGGATGTCCGCCGTCGTAGCCGGGCAGGGGTTGTCCGTATTTGTCCACGCACCAGCAGTGACCCCGCCTTCTGCCTTTGGATGGACGGCACTGCAAAGAGATGCGGTAAAAGTTCAGTTTCGGTCTTCGTCGTCAACCATCGCCGCAAAGCCCGAAGTGGCACCGAATGCAACTTTGACATTTTGCATGTTACTCAACATGGCCCGACTTCCATCTTTAGCCTCGAGGGCGGAAGCATTTGGGGAAATATTTTGAAAACGGATTAGGGTTCCCATAGTGAAGAATTATCTCGGTCCGGACATCAGCCTTAAGATGTGGATGCGCTTATTCTAATAAGAGCTTAGCTGCACCTCGATGGCCCAAGCAGGCTAAGCTGCATTAGAAGACAAAAGGTCATTCGATCAATAGATGTCGCCTAACCCTTGGCTGATGAATTAGTTGACTATGTTGTACAACTCGAGTCCAGATAAAGCAAGCAAATGTTGGAAACTGATGTACCGTATTTTTCGGATTAGACGTCGCTCCGGATTATAAATCGAAACAGACATAAAATGCATAATTAAGAAGGAAAAAACATATATAAGTCGCACTGGAGTATAAGTCGCATTTTTGGGGGAAATTTATTTGTTAAAATACAACACCAAAAACATCTTGAAAGGCAATTTAAAATAAAAATAAAAGAGAGAACAACAGGCTGAATAAGTGTACGGTAAACTAACGTTACATGACTGACATGTCAGTAACGACGTAACATATTAACTCATTTACTCCCAATAACGTATAAATACGTTTTTTTAATGTTCTATGTGTCCCAAAGACGTATTTATACGTTTTTGTTGTTGTTTTTTTTATGCTAGAGCATACAGAAGGCTTTGATGCAGGCAGCCTCTCAACTGCAAAGAACGGTTGCAGAAATGGTAGTTATTACACAAACGGCCAGGAGGTGGCAGCAGAGTAAAGGCGATGAACCAGGGACATGTAGAAAAAAAGCTTTTTCAATTACTTACAATTTTAAATAGATTTGTGAAAACTGATGAAACTTAGCTCTCTTCTAATGCTAATTGATGCAAAACGGAAACAGATAGAAACATACTTTTTTTCCTGATGAAAGAAGAGATTTTAATCTTTCTTTTGGTAGGTTCCATGCTTTTATAGCAATAGAACACAATATTCTGTGGGCCTTGCAAAATCAGTCAAAATCCAGTAAAACAGCCGGGAGCGAATGGGATTGCGAAATGTGAAAATGGCGGCGAGTGAATGAGTTAAGAGTGAGTCGGTGACGGGAGTCGGAGGCGGAGTCAAAGGCCGCCGTTTTATTGACATCAGCTTCTGGGGTCTTAACAGCAACTCCCCACTCAGTTAGAAGCTAACAGGCTAACTCCCCTTTTCCACACAACAGAACCTTCCCACCCGGAACTCTGCCTTCGTCCCAACGTTCCGTGGGTGAATTATGTTCCCATCACTACAAGTTATTCATACAACTCTTAGCATAAAGAACATGCTAACAAGTTTACCAAACTATCAGTTTCCCTCCAAATCACTGTCACTTCTAAACAACTCCCCCAACTCGGGAGGTTCCTCTTCTACCAGCAATGTTGCAATTATCAACACAGGCCAAGAGCGCCCTCTTGCGGTTTAGTGTGAAAATGACATGTGAAATGATATAATAATGTGTTAATTTCACACATAAGTCGCACCCCCGGCCAAACTATGAAAAAAAAAAAAACTGCGACTTATAATCCGAAAAATACGGTAGCTGTTGGATTGCGAAAGACGATTTGTGTATAAAAATCATAGTGAGCGTCTCCAGCCCGCCTTTGACCGACATGAGCAACATGCAAATCTCTTTCCATATTTTTCAAATTGAGGGCTTGGAATGAGAAGCAGTGAGGGAGAAGGAGTGAAAAAGTGCGAAGGTAAACACGACGTTACTAAAATATTTGCCAAGGCCAGTCGGAGGGTTGCAAGGGAAAACCAGTGATGCTATTCTGGGTGCCTGGCAGACGCTCAAAATCATCTGGAAATGATTATGGCCTGAAAGTGCACGAGGGCGTGTGCATGCACTCCCCTAAACACATGTCAACAAACAACATGTTGTTGCACACAAGTTGTATTTACAGCAAGGACGCATGCGCCGCGCGATCGAACAGAAATAGTTCGGCTTCCGTCATTGACAACGTTAGCGTACTTTTTGTTTTGTTCGCAAGTCTTACCTTCACAACAACCTGACCATATTTTTCTGGCACAATCCGATTGGCGCTACGTCTCGAGAAAGTGCTCACTAAGAGACGGGGCGGGGGGGGGCTCCCAAAACTGGATGACCACACGGTATCCCACAAGGCCCCCTGCAATTTCCACTTGTTTGGATATAATGTATGTAAAAAGACACACGTCATATGCTGCACAAGGTAGCCACTGTCCTGTATTTGCACACATAAAACTCAAGCACACACATATGCACCTCAGCAGTAATATAAAATGGCCCACGGGGAACCTGGTTTTGTAGAGTGGCAACTTTATGAGCTCAACATGATGTAGACGTAGAATTACACATTTATTTGGACCTGGCTATACTCTGGCTCACTAAAATCCTCGTGGTCAATATCTGTCCAAAGTTAGTAACAGCTGAGGCCCACCTGGTAAAACAAAAACTGCTAAAACGAAGCAATAATTCATTGAAGTAATTGATGTCAAAATTCTAGTTCGTCTGTCTTTAATTGGATTGGGAAATCTTGATTGGACTTAAAAACACATTTTCCAAATTAAAATCAGTTCAAATCCGAGTAGCATTCAACTGCAGGTTATTAATTGGTTAAAAGCGCCTTTTCAGCATCAACATCAGGGCCTTCCGTTTTTTCCCCCATTCACCTTGGCTGGGGACACTCCGAAATGTTTGGAATGATTTCCGCTATCGTATTCACACTTTCCAGGTCAACAACAACATCAGCGTTAGCGGGTGAAATTGCCATTTCTAAACCCCGTTAAAAACAAGCGACAAACACAAGGAAAAGAGTTTTCTGAAGGTTCCAGTGAGAGTGCAGTGCACGACCTTGCCACATGCCTCGATGCACCCGCAAAGAAGCACATAAGCAACATCTGGATCTTAGCAATAAGACCAGCACTGATGCCAAACGATGGCAAGGAGTCCCAGCGTTCAACTCAAGTCAAATGGCTTTTCGTAATCAGATAGGAGAAAGCCAAGAGTTCCAAACCATTGAACAGGAAACCTCCAAAACACCTTTAAATTAAGGTAGCTGTTGTCTACAATCACCCTGCAGGACATGCAGTATATCTGATCGCAGTGGATGACTTAGTCCATAGCTACTCTAAGCTTTTGGAGGGGTTCTTGTCGTCCGTGCAGAGGAGAAACACAAATTTGTAAGTTTCCTTTTTTGGGCAAGATTGTGATGACAAGCCGTCCTGCAAGGCGGCGGCAGTGAACCAGCGGCCAGACTTTCATTAAGGATTTCTAACCGGTTGTGAGCAAAAACCTTTCAATTAGCTTTATAAAATTCGACTGTGAGACCGTCGAGACCGGGTGTCTTGTGGTCTGGCATATTCTGGAGGGCTGCCGAAATGTCTCCAGCTGTAAGTCAGCGACCAGGTGTTTGTTTCCAGTGTAGTCAAACTGCACATGTAGACCGAGCGTCCAATCAAAGACATCTTTATAGAAACGCCGACCTATTAAAATACCCGACCAACATCGTTGATTTTTTTTTTCTTTTTCCACCTTATCTTCTTTCTCTCTCTTTTCGGCTTCTTCCGCTGCATAACAGATTTGTGTTTCAAGACTTAGTAGACTGAGACTTCGACTTAGACTTGACTTTATTGATCCCTTTGGGATGGCTCCCTCTGGGAAATTTACATGTCCAGCAGCAATAAGAATAGATAAGAAAATAAAAAATAATTAAATCAATCAATAAATAACGTTATTGCGTCAGAGAATGAATTAATAATAATTAGGGGTGTTAAAAAAAAAATCGATTCGGCGATATATCGCGATACTACATCGCGCGATTCTCGAATCGATTCAATAATAGGCAAAATCGATTTTTTTTTTTTTTTTTTTTTTTTTTTTTTTAGGATTCACACCTTAAGCATGGAAGAATGTTATATGAACGGAACATTAAGCCTTAATATTTTATTTTAATGCTGTTTAAACATGAAACAGATTACAACCTCTATAAGACTGAAATTTCAGATAAATAAATAATACATTTTCATATAAATCTTACACTCTACAAGCTTACTGATTAGTATTTTCTAAATTTGAATGAAAAAAAATCGCAACAATCGACTTATAAATTCGTATCGGGATTAATCGGTATCGAATCGTGACCTGTGAATCGTGATACGAATCGAATCGTCAGGTACGAGGCAATTCACACCCCTAATAATAATAATAGAAATAAAATAAAAATTCAATCAATCAATAAATAAGGTTATTACACCAGAGATTGAATTAATAATAATAACAATAAAAATAAAATAGAAAATATCTAATTGGTGAAGAAAATAATCTTTAAAAAAAAAAAAATGTGTGTTTCAAGTTAGCTTGTATATAAAGCTGCTGGTGTTACAACACTGAATGTTGACCCGCTGAATGTTAAATAACGGAATCACCCAAAATGAAACGCGTGTTTGCCGATTATATTCTTAGCCATGTTGGTATTGGTGGCTCAACTCATGAATGTTACATGATAGCCCACCATACAAACAGCCAACATGGCTCAGTGAGAGGGAACAAAGGCTCAATGAAAAATCTGGGCACGGAACACGGCATGCCAGAAGAGACGGAGTTAAAATAGACGTCTGGGTCCCTTAAAAGGTTGACCGCTTATTATAAAGCTATTGTGTGTTTTTGTGCGACATACATTTGCACGCATCCCTCTTGAGTCATGCCCAATATGTCGGCCCTGGCAGCGCTCGGCGGGAGAAGAGGTGAAGGAAGAATACGGGTGCACAGGCACCTGGCTGCCATCCTCAAGCCGCCGCCTCTTCCTCCTCCTCCTCCTAACACACACACACACGCTAACTCTGAAAGAGTACACAGAGAGCTGCACAAACTGTTGTCCCATTCACAAGCCCGATTCCGGGCCAAACAAGGAAGGGAAAGCCAGGTGGGCGGAAGGGCCGCGCGAGCACAATAATGGAATGGACTGACGGAAGCAAAAAGAATGCATGGATGGACGCACAAGAAGACCCATTGGCACAATGCTTACTCCCTAAAATCAATACCAGAAAGAACGTGTGTGGAAGTCAGACAGACAGGAAGTGAGAAAGTTAGAGAGCGATGGTTGTAATGAATGGGTCAGCACAGGCTATGCATGGCCTCAACTGGGATACTGAAGCAATTCATTTCAACTGCAGCTAAAAATAGCTTGTTCTTTCGCCAAGGTAGACTAACACAGCTCAGACGTCTCCCGAGGCGCTCCGATTACCAGCAATACACAGACGAGACACACATTGACACTTCGCTCAAACTTGGACGGAAAACGGCAAAACGAGCAACTTGTTCAAGTTATATGTATGGAAGTGGACGTGGAAAGTGATACTTGTAAAAAGTTCAATGTCTGTCCCATTGAAAATGAATGGGGAAAAGTTGATATTAAACGTTCAATTGTAAGAATATTGTAAGTAATGTGGAATCAGACGATATATAGCCCGGGGAGGCGTCAATTTTTGAAGCAAGTTGAAATTTGAAAACTGTAATTTGGAAGTATTGTGTGGGAGTTGTTACACGGCAAAAGAATGTAGAGAATAAAAATCCCCAAAACAAGAGGGAATGCTTTAGCATTCCCACAACTAGACTAAGTGCAATTTCTGAACAAATTGTGTGGGAATGCTTAAATGCTGAACGCTAAGATTTGAATGCATGTGGAAGGCTTACGAAGTAAATTGAGAGATAATATGACATTCCTGGTTACTGGACAATACCAACTGTGCCACCGAGCAGTATCAGACACCTGTAAGTTATCTGTATGGAAGTGGGCGTGGAAAGTGATACTAGTTCAATGTCTGTCCCGTTGAAAATGAATGGGGAAAAGTTGATATTAAATGTTGAATTGTGCAAATTCTGTAAGTAATGTGGAACCAGACGATATATAGCCCGGGAGGCGTCAATTTTTGAAGCTAGTTGAAATTTGAACAATGTAAATCGGAAGTATTATGTGGGAGTTTTTACGCAGCAAAGAAGTATAATAACATATGCCATGATTCAGCATTCCCACAATTAAAAAGCAAGTAAACTATGCAAAGTATATTCAAGCAGTTTTAAATGTTGCTAGGTGGCTTCAATTCATCTCAGTGTGTATAAGGTTAGGTGCTTTTTTTTTTTTTTTTCTCGGCTCAGACCTTTCCTAGAAATCCCCCCCCGCCTCACACCACCACCACCCCCTGTGCAATCTTCTTTTCACAGTATTGTCACCCTAGACGGTTCACACGGTCGCCTTTTCAGCGCGTTTCCGGTCATAAATCTGCAGCGCACCGTGAAGACGCCTTGGATGGATTTAACAGCGCGCACCCCCAGCAAGCCTCCAAATAAGTCAAGGCTGATAAGCGTTGTTGGCACACTCGCTCAGACCGGCACCAGAGCCGACACATTCCTGCTCGGATATTTGTTGACAGAAAGCAGGAAAGGAACAAGGAAGACTCTTTGTTCGAACGGCTACAAAGCAGAATGAAACGACACGTTTGGGGAGAAGGGACGAGAGCGCGTTTGTATTACGCGCGCGTCTGTTGTGGCTTTGTTTTGATCCCGGAATCGTGTTGCTTTTATAATAGGGACTCGGTCTTTTGCAGACTGGGATCGTGTTCAGTGAAATCTTTAAAAAAAAAAAAAAAAAAAGACGGGAGTTTGTCAAGTCAGTCTATTTATCTCCGTATTCTGACAACGTCTTCTACTTAGGTTAGCGGACAATTTTATAGCATTTTAAAAACTGTCAAATTAAGACCATATATATATATATACATTAGGGGTGTAAATTGCCTAGTTTTGACGATTCATAGGTCACGATTCGATTCGATACCGATTAATCCCAATAAAAATTTACGAGACGATTGTTGCGATTTAGAACTGTACACACTTTAGTACTGTGAGCCAGTTTGTTTAACAAACCGGTTGCAATCTGTTTCATGTTTGAACGGCATTCAAATCAATTATTAATAAAATATTGTACTCTGCTAGGCTAAGCTACATGTCGTGTGCTAAGAACGCTTTCGCCCACACACGGAATGACATGAAACCGGACGTGCTGAGCATTTTACTCTGAACAGAATTGGCGCATTATTTGGGATCGAAGACGGAACTTTTTCTTGCTCATGACGTCCGCAAATTCCCGTCGAAATGAACGAAGACGGCTTCCGGTTCCGCACGGGAAACGTCATCACGATCACGTGACCAGGATAACGCCGTTCCCCACGGTATTGTTTGAATTTGGATACTTAAAAAAAAAAAATAAAAATCAGGGAAGAAGATGCCAGAGATATTTGCACTTTTATTCTTTGTACACAATCCAGTACTGGATTAAATGATTCATAAGTGTTGTATCGCTTGAAAGAAGCAGCGTGCAGGCTTGCGTACCTCCGCCAACATGTTTAGCGTCCTTGTTTCCAAATGGGTCGACTTTGGGTGGCCCCGGGCCGATTACCACAGACAAGAAAAACTCAACCGCCATTTGTTCTTTTGCCTCACCGACAGAAGCCCACACCTCCTCTTCCTCCTCCTCCTCCTCCTCAAAAAAGTACCGCCATCAAACGAGCGCCCGTCCATACATTCCCCCTGCCGCCACATGGACCATGCCACACACGCACTCGGAAAACCGCATTCTTACGTGCCTAACCCCCCCCCCCCCGACCCCCACACACGCTCCCACACCGCACACCTGACCGACCTCATTTCCTGTCAGGCATGAGTCAGACGGCTGCAGTGACTGCAGTAATACATGGTTGTAGTCGTTCTGATAATATAGTGTTGATGTGGCTGTCACGGCAACCGGAGCAGGGGAAAAAAAAAGAAAAAAAAAAGGGTATGCATGTGTAGGTGGGCGGGATGAATGAGTGAGGATTCCATTAAAGTGTTGTCGGGGCATGCGGTGGCTCCATTTGGATGTCGACGAGGTGTGTTTTTTTTTTTTTTTTTTCTCTTCTCGTCACCTGTCTTTTCTTATAGAAGCCTCTTCTGTCACAGTTGGGTATGCGGAAGCCTCTCGGGTTGAGCGCGTTGCTGATTTTCAGACCGTTCAGGATGCTTTCCATCTCCCGTCGACACGGCCCCTGCACGGACGTGACAAAACGGCAGCGTTAGGGGACGTAACGTAACGGTACATCCAAATATCACGATACGATAATTGATGATGTTTGCCTTGGACATTTTCGAAGGATTGTTTAAAAAAAAACAAAAAAAAACACTCTTGGATCAGTTCTTTACAAAACACCAGGCAAAAAAAAAAACAAAACACTTCTGAGAGAGAACATGAACCAAAGAAGGCAAAAAAAACGATGAGGACAGCAGTTAAAAAGGTAAATGACCATCATTTTTTTATTCTTTGTTTTTTACATTACGCACAATTCTCATTTATTGTGCAATAATCTAATTTTAACACATACTTGTTACATGTTTTGATGCATTTTTATGCTTTATAAAACATTTATGTCTGAATTTTGGGAGGCTTGGAACGGATTAGGCCATTTACATGGAAAATGCGTCTCGACTTACAAACTTTTCTACTTAAGAACTTTCTTCCAGAACCAATTAATTTCGTAAGTAGAGGTACCACTGTATTTAAAAAAGGTCACAATATTGTAAAAAAAAAAAAAAAAAAAAAAAAAAAAAAAAAGACCTCACTGAAATTTCAGAAAAATAATTTTCACACAAATCTTATCGTGTACATTATTTACATGATTAGTTATGTATTTATTAATTTGCAGACGTGTTGGGACTTACATACTCGGTCTCCCTTTTGTTCTCCAGGGAGAAGTTCTGCATCTCCGTCTGGGCTCCCTCGGACAGCGCCGACTCCACCTTGTAGCTGTGAGTCTTGCGGTTCCGATCTTTCTTGATCAGCTTGTTGCGTAAGAAGGGGGGCCTGGCGTCCGTCGCGCCTGCTCCGCCCTGCCCCCCTCTGGCAGTCGGCGGAGACGGCAACGCGCTCGCTGTGGACGTCCTGTTGGCGAGGCTTTTTTTTCCCTCATTCGGCCCGTGGTCTGCATGAGGGGAAAAAAAATTGTTAAAAATGGTGTATCAGAATTTTTTATTTTTTTTGAGGAGATTTCTAAGTAGGGCTCAATATGATTGGCTGCTAGCAGAGTTGCGGAAGAGTTAATTGCTTACAATTAAGTTTTTTTTTTTAAGGTTATACATGGAGGAGGAGGGACGGAGCAAGACGAAAGAGACACTGCAGACGCGGACGCCTTTTTGCTCTGTTGATTAACTCATTCACTCCCAAAGACGTATTTATACGTTTTTTAGGTTTTTGTTTGCTAGAGTTTTTGTATGAAGGCTTTGATGCAGTTTCTGACCTGAAGTGGAAGCTTAAAGCGATGGTAGTTATTACAAAAAAAAGTTTCATTCATGAAACAGATGAAGCACACTTTTTTTTTTTTTTTTTGTAATAACTACTATCGCTTTAAGCGACCACTTCAGGTCAGAAACTGCATCAAAGCCTTCATACAAAAACTCTAGCAAACAAAAACCTAAAAAACGTATACGTTTTTGGGAGTGAATGAGTTAATGTGCATTGTCGTAAACAAAAAAAAAAAACTATGCCAGCAGGTGCTAGTTAGCCCCAAGGACAACATGGCTATTCCAAGGGTCTGTTAAATGTTCCCTCGCAATCTTTGCGAGAAAGTTTTTTTTTTTTTTTTTTTTTTTTTTTTTTTTTTTTTTTTCTCTACCATGTCAACTTAGGGGCTCCGTAGCTTTACAAACCTGAAACCTATTTACAAACCTATTTTTGAAACGCTGTCTGTGTGCGTGCTTGCACGGACTCACGTATGCACTTAAGCCCGCACGGGCGCCTAAATTTGTCGAGAGCGTCACAAAGGTCAAGTGATTAACAAGTTAGCCTGAACCCTGCGACGGGACCGTGCATATTTTTTTTATTTTTTATTTTTTTTGATTGGGCAGATCTGCTGTGACTCTCAAATGGCAAAGGGTCACCTCAGCTCCTTTTTCATTTCATTTCGTTTTTTTTTTTTTTTTTTTAAATATCCTTTTTTTGGGTCTTTAATTGATTTTTATGTGACTCTTTCCTTTGTTCTGATGGCATTGTTGGGGTGTTGTTTGAACATGTCAACAACATTCAATATCTGCTCAACCCAAAGAAGGATCTTGATGGCGGAAGTTATCTGATTGACAGTTAAAAAAAAATACAAAAAATAAATAAATAAAATAAATAAAATGCAACTCAAATTGCCACCGTGTCCAACCTGGTTGCTCAACATCCTTATTTGGAGGTTCTTACCGAGCGTCCGCAGACGGGAACGCGCAATTTTCGAACCTTCAACCCAAAAGCCGAGCGTGTCGTTAGTGTGGTCGTTTGTGGCGGAGGAGCCCGTAAAGACGTGTAGCTCGCGTGGGCTTGGCGGGCGGGCGGCCGCCATTCCTTGTCTGACCGCCCTGATCAATTTATGATTGCGGCCGCAATCTGCAATCGGACTGCCCGCAACCGGCAAAAAAACAACGCGGGATGTCAACAACGGCGGACGGCCAACAATGTGACGAAAGACGAGACGACGCCTTCGACATCCTCCCACAAACAAATATGGAATGCTTTTTTTTTTTTTTTTTGCTTTTAAGGCCTCCCATCTTTGCTGTTTTTCTGATAGAATTTGAGTTATATTTACAATACCTTCATTGTATCAAGTCTGAGCGATATGAAAACATTTATGTATTATTGTCGACTCTTGTATAACCTCTGGAAAGTGAATTTGTTTTTGTTTTGTTGAGCTTTGTATTCATTGTTTTGTATTTGAAAGTGTGTGAAAAAAAAAAAAAAAGGACTGGGGGGAAAAAAGTTTGTTTCCGTTTCACGTACGTCTTCTTTTGAGGTAACACGCTAGTTCATTTCCTTACTTCCGGCAACACCATTTCAGTGTGCGTTACTGACGATACGCAAGTACTATAGTTGTGAGAAATGACATCCATATGTGCTATATATGCAGTTCAATGTGTGTTATTTATGTTTACAGTTCATGTAACTTCTGTTTAATTGGCTTGTTTACGTTGTACGGTGCTCGTTAACGCCGCCAAGCTTCGATGCTAAAAATAGAACGTTGCCGCTCACGGCCTACACGGAAGCTCGTATTAGCTCTTCCCCATCCTACATTGGTTGTAATGTAGCTCTTTTCGTTTCCCATTTGGGCTTGTATTTTAATTCCTGCATCTTATTTCTTTCTATTTCAGACCACACACATATAAATATAATTTATTTTGGCCAAATAATATTCCACCTGCTGCCATGAAAGCATTCAAGACATTCCAGACTCCTGATTCTCTGACCGGAATCAATGGTCCATTCTACCCGCTTCAAATCAGCGTAATTCTTAGAATGAATGTGGACAACACTGGAGGGGCTCTCGAGGGGCTCTCGAGGGGCTCTCGAGGGCCCCCCTGGTTTGGACGTACGCCCCGCTCCAAAAATTCAATAGGAGAGTTGATGAATAAACCAAATCGAATACAAGTTATGGAAAGGAGAAAAGGACTTAAAAAGAACACGGTAAAAAATATATCTATATTAGGGGTGGGAACCTCTGGCGACCTCACGATGCGATATGCGATACACGGCTCACGATAACGATTATCTCACGATATGATGATACCACGATTATCGATATATTGCTCAGGTAATAAATCCACAATAATCTACGCTAAAACGAATTAAAAAAAAAATAATATAAATAAATCATAAATATATTATAAATGCATAATAAATAAAAAATAAAATAACAATACAAAAAATTAATATCAATAAATAATATTAAAATATAAATATCTTATATAAAATATAAATAATAAAATAATATAATAATTAAAAAAATAAATAAAAATACATCATATAATAATAATAATAATAATAATAAATTAAGCTGATGAGTCTTCTTCGCCTGAAGACTTGCGTCCATTTCCCCGCCAGTCTTATGAGGCCCCTCCCCTTAGTGGCCCACCAAGTAATTGCTCAACAAGTCATGAACAATGAAGCCGTTATAGCGGCTAAATATGAACTACAAATATCGTGATACTTGCGTTGGTGTATCGATAATCTATCGGGAGACAAAGTATCACGATTTATTGCGATATCGAGATATCGTCACACTCCGGGTGACAAAGTAGGGCTCTGGTTTCGAATTAGGGTTTGGTGAAAACTTTGCTGCCGCCAAACCGAAGAAGCAAAAAGCAACGCGGGGATTTTTGATTCCTGACGCCAGCGGTGACCAAACACGCACGCACACACGCACGCACACGTGTGTGTTTGTATTCACACGCCGGCGCCATGTGTGCCATCTCACCACTGTCAACAACCGGCGTCTTCATTCACGCCAAACAGCACGAGGAAGTAAGATTGAAAAAAAAAAAATGGGGGTGGGGTGGGGGGAATGCCGTTGCGGCCATTTGGGATGATGTCATTGGATACGACGACATCAACGAGCATGTTTGCAGGTGGTTGCTTTCAATGGCGTTAGCGTTAGCTTTGCCTGAATGCACAATTTGCATTGCAGAACTTTTTTTTCACGATCAATAAAAAACATTATATTCACGTCACTCACCACGCTAATAAAATAATCTCTTTCAAAGTGTACTGCTGTGCTACGTCGCCATGTTTATTTACCTCTGCTTGTGTATTTCTGGTGGATTGCTTCGATTTAGACTAGGGCTGCACGTTTGTTTGATTTATTTTAGTATTTATTTTATATTTATTATTTGTTTATATTCAAGTATTATTATTATTGTTAGGGATGGGCGAGTACCGATACCAGGTATCGGTATCGGGCCGATACCAGCCTTTTTTCAAGTACTCGAGTACACACGACCGATGGCAGAGGGGGAAGACATTAAGTGAGTCCTCCTTGCCTGTCAGTGGCGCTAGCTTGCTAGCTAGTTTTTCACCAAAACTTCACCGGTTTGGAAATACTTCAAAATTGTGAATCTTAAACTAAAAGAACATTTTTGTGAGCGTTAAGACTATTGAAGAGTGACTGTTCTGTTTTTTTTTGTCAAAATTGAAGGAAATATATTTGTTTAAAAATATCTTGTAGTGATTTATTTTTTTGTTTTTATTTGTCAAAATGTACGACTGGTATCGGCAGTTGGTATCGGTGAGTACTGAGGGTCTGAGTATCGGTATCGGTCTGAAAAAAGTGGTATCGGACATCCCTAATTATTATTATTATTATTATTATTATTGTTGTTAGGGATGGGCGAGTACCGATACCAGGTATCGGTATCGGGCCGATACCAGCCTTTTTTCAAGTACTCGAGTACACACGACCGATGGCAGAGGGGGAATACATTAAGTGAGTCCTCCTTACCTGTAAGTGGCGCTAGCTTGCTAGCTAGTTTTTCACCAAAACTTCACCGGTTTGGAAATACTTCAAAATTATTATTAATATTATTAGTTTTATCGTAGCTTATTGTGTATTTATTACCTGACCAATATATCGCTAATCGTCATATTGTGAGATAATTGTTATTGTGAGCCTTGTATCGCAGATCGTATCGTAAGGTACCCGGATGTTCCCGCCCCTAATATACACACGTTCGCTGAAACTTTATGACGACTGAGGAATTTGTTGAATCCTTCCCCGCCAACGTCAAACTTGAGTTCGGAAATGTGCTCAACTCAAGGCAAAGCGACATGGAAGGCGATTTTTCTCCTCTAAAAACGGTTCCGGCAAGTCCGAATGACAAACTTGCGCGCTCTCACCTTGTCTTGGCGCCGGAAGCAGCCGCGGGACGTCGGCGGCGCCGCCGAGCTTGTTCGCCGGGGGCGCACCGGCGCACTCCCCGCGTCCCTCCAGCAGCGCTTGCAGGGGTTTGCTCTCCCCGGGCCGCTGCCGGCAGCTCAAGCCGGAGCCGCAGCGCGCCGTGTACACTCCGCACGCTTGGCCCCGGCCGAGGGCGCACGTCACGCAGCAGCCGCAGCCGGGCTCCCGCAGCCGCTCGGCGCAGTCGCTGGGCAGCGGCTTGCACTGCAGCAGCGCCGGCGCGTCGCACGGCTCGCAGCGGACCACCGGCCCCACCGCGGCGGCGGCGGCGGCGGCGAGTCGCGCCAAGGCGGCCAAGCAGAGCAGGCGGAGCGCGGGCAGGCCGCCGCCGCTGCCGCCGCTGCTGGTGGTGCCGATTGCCGGCATTGTCACGACGACGAGTGCAGCGGGACGCGGTCGGAGAGGGCTTTCGGTGCAGGCACTGCGAGCCGGCTGGCCGTCTCCATCTGTATTTTCTTGGACGCTAACTTGTCGTTTTATACAGGAGGGGGGGGGCAAGAAGTCACTCCCTCCCTCCCCCCCGTCTGAATAATGTAAACGGAGAGTCCAGACATGAGGGACATCCGCTAAGAAGACATCTGTATCTTTTCTGCGGCTCAATGTGAGAAAAATATAAAATAAAACAAATTGCACCTCAAAAATCAATCAAATTTTTTTTGTTTTTGTTTTTACGAGGAGATTTCATCTACTGAAAATGTTTGTATCTCAAATCATCAGGTACCATTGAAATGAATACAAATGCATGCAATGAATACCTTTTTTTTTTTTTTGGCCATAGGCCTACTTGAATAAAGTGTAATTGCACATCCATTGCAGTAGATGGCAGTTGCAGTTTTATTTATTTATTTATTTATTTATTTATTATCCTGGGGGGGTCGCAAGAGAAAATAAATAAAAGTTTCACACCTAAGTGACCCATTAAAGGATTTATATTTATTTCTTGATAATATTTTTGATTTATATTTGGGCACCAACCGCTGTCCATAATTTTAGTGGTCCACGGCATCTACTATAAATAAACAACCTTTTGAGGCGGTTTAATGTGGAAAAAAAAATAATAATCACTTTTTGTTAAAAAAGCAAAATAAATATAAACTAGAAAGACAAAAGAAAAACAATAAGAGCGGTTAAAGCACAATAAGCACTTGGTTGTTTAGTTGTATAGTATTTTGTCATACTAAAGTATTTTGACTTAATTATATATTGTATTTATTTTCAACCACACACCAATTAAACTTTGAGGAAAAAAATATGTATATCATAAAATATAAACAAACTAGGTGTTGGAACGGATTAATTGAATTTCCATTCATTTCAATGGGAAATGTTACCTTGACTTAAGAACGTTTCAGGTTACAAATGGGTTCACGGAGCGAATTAAGTTTGTAAGTTGAGTCGTCGCTGTTTCTTGACTCTTCGGAGTTGTCCGGGGTGCGGTGGCCCCGCCCCCTGTTGCGCATTCGGACCCCCTCTTGCACCTTCACTCCCTGTTTGCCATATTTGGACTTCTTAGAAAGGGAATGTTCAGATTTGTGCAGGCGCAGCACGAACCTCCCCCCCCCCCCCCCCCCCCTCCATCCTGTTCTGCAATAACAAACGCCCGAGTTGGAAAAATAACTGAGAAAATAAAACAATCCGTATCAGTGATTTTGTGATTTCCACCACGGAAGCAGAATTGGTGTTGAGACTGCATGATGAATAACAAGCAAAAGTGTCAGGAAACGCTCGGCCCGCAAATAGCAAAAACATTTCTCGGGCCAAGATGACTTTTGGTATTTTCGTGACTCTGCAGTTTTCTCCGTCTTGTAATATTCAACTTGTGACCTTTTTTTTTTTTTTTTTTTTTTTGCTTTGTTTATTGTCAGCATGTCCACCCAAAAGGTTCTCAGTTCCATTTTCAACTCCTTCAGCAAAACGCTACCACTAAACCAACATCAAATCAAAAAACTTTTGTGCATTTTTCACAAAAAAAAACAAAAACAAAAAAACAACTAATATTTGTATTCATGTTTTAATACAGGGCAGTATAAAAAAAATCCATCTATTTGATAAAACAACATAAAACTACAGTTGATGCATATTCACATTTAGCACATTTGCAGATTTTTTTTCTTTTTTCTATATGTTTTGGTATTTGTTTTTTGTTTGTTTTTTTAGGGGGGGGTCAGTTTTTGTATGGAAAACATATATTGAATGCTTATCAGCATTTTTTGAAGATTTTGTGGAGTTCAGGGTGTCCCCCAGCCTACTGGCCGAAGCCGGCTGGGATAGGCTCCAGCATCCCCTGCGACCCTTGTGAGGAGCAAGCGGTTCAGAAAATGGATGGATTATTTACTCAAAACAGTTGATCATATCTAAATCTCCAAATTTAAAATGATCAATGAAACCGGTGTTATAACCTTAGCATGTGTACCCCACAACGTGTTCCGTCATCCGTCTTGATTTACAATCGCGACATGAACTCACCTTGCAGTTTTTCTTCTCCTTTTTTCAAGGAACGTCTTCCTCTAACTGCGCTGAAGTCAACAATCCTCTCCGTTACATTCCCACAATGTAGCAACAATTTGGGGCCATAAATCATCCGTTTTGGAATCAGCGACGTTGGCGCGAGTCGCTTTATAATTTGAGGTTTGGGGGGGGGGGGGGGGTGCTGAAAGATGTCGGCTGATTCATTTGTTCGCCTTCAAACCGCGAGTGAAAGTGTTGCTTTCGTCGCACCAAGAGCTCAAACGTCGACACTTGCACGTTCGGCCTCTGACTTCGGAGAAGAAAAATGGAGATTTTTACATGTTGACAGCGCGGTTGCGATTTATCGTTTGCTCATGTCGAGTAAATTGCAATGTGGATGATGCAGCAGGGCCACAGTATTCCATTTCATATATCTGTTTTTTTTTGTGTTTGTTTGTTTTCTTTCCAGAGTACTTTTGATCAATGAATGAGTTTTTCCGAGCAACTGTTCTACAAAATGTGTCTATAATTTAGGGGTGTTGAAATTAGGAGAGAACGCGAAGTTGTTTTGCGAGGGAACGCAAAGTTGGGCAGTGCTTCTCAAATAGTGGGTCGCCCCCCCTAGTGAGACTCCGTCAAGGGGGGTGCGTTTGACCCTCGCGGAACATGCGTTTTTAATTTTTTGTTTTTATTTTTTATTTTTCTACTGTCCTAGAATAAAGTGCAATTGCACTTCCACTACATTAGGGGGCAGTGGCGCTCTCGTGATTGGCAGGGTGTGCGCAGGGAGCATTCGCTCGGTGGTAAGGCGGGTGCGTTTGACCTCGGGGAACATGCTTTTTTATTTTTTTGTTTTGATTTTTTTTTGTTTATTTATTTTTTATTTTTTTACTGTCCTAGAACAAAGTGCAATTGCACCTCCACTACATTAGAGGGCAGTGGCGCTCTCGTGATTGGCAGAGTGTGCGCAGGGAGCATTCGCTCGGTGGTAATGCGGGTGCGTTTGACCTCGGGGAACATGCTTTTTTATTTTTTTGTTTTGATTTTTTTTTGTTTATTTATTTTTTATTTTTTTACTGTCCTAGAACAAAGTGCAATTGCACCTCCACTACATTAGAGGGCAGTGGCGCTCTCGTGATTGGCAGAGTGTGCGCAGGGAGCATTCGCTCGGTGGTAATGCGGGTGCGTTTGACCTCGGGGAACATGCTTTTTTAATTTTTTGTTTTTATTTTTATTTTTTTTATTTTTTAACTGTCCTAGAACAAAGTGCAATTGCACCTCCAATACATTAGGGGGCAGTGGCGCTCTCATGATTGGCAGAGTGTGCTCAGGGAGCATTCGCTAGGTGGTAAGGGGTTTTGTTTGCACTGAGCATGCGCGTTTTGCACACAGCAAAAAAAAAAAAAAGCACAAATTATTTAATATTTTTGTCTTGCAGGTTAGGTTTTTTTTTTGTTCGTTTTTTTTTTTGTTCGTTTTTTTTTTTTTTTATATTGTGACCCTGAATTAATATTGGTGATCAGTTTGAATGCATTATTATTTATTGATTTTATGTCATTTTATTTTTCCGTATCATATCACTATTTATAGTCGTAAGTGGTGGTGGGGGGGGGGGCACTAGATGTTTTCTTCTTACATGGCATGACAGAAAATAAATGAGAAGCACTGCCTTAAAATATGCTTCCGTATCCCAAGCAGGGCAGCCGCATGTGGCAGCCAAAAGGGAGACAAAGAGGTTAAACTTTGACTCGTTTTAATAACGTGTTTGTGGTGAAAGTGTGCACACTTTGTTTGGGCTCGCCTGGCAGATCTCAACAGGAGGTCTGACTCCGACCCAGCGGAGGCTTGGCTTGGCTTGGCTTGGCTTGGCTTGCCTCTAATTGGTCCGAGAGGCTTTTCTGGCACCTCGTATCGAACCGCCTGGAGGCCTTACAGGTACGGGCACACTTGGCAACGTGTTGAAAAGATGGCGGTTAGTGTGCTTGCGTCTGGGGGTCGTCTGGGGTCAGCGGCGCGTAACCGGCTCGCGCGGGAAGACGATTACGAGACAATCGCGCTTTCTCGGGGTCGAGCGACTCGGGTGACGCTTTTCCTGAGGGCGAGCCAAGTCCAGGCCGCTAAGAGGATCACTTTCCTCGCACGCGGACTCGTCAAGTTTTACACACACACAAATGCACGCGCACACACACGCGCATGGAAAGCCACAAGTTTCTAATTATATCCCGACTTTCAAATAAAAAGCGTTTACAGCCAATTGCTTTTTTGCATAACTGCCATTCCTGTCCGAATGGCGCGATGAAACCAATTGTAACCCGGGACAAGAAATAGTTTATTGCTTTCATTTGCCACGGCTTTATGTTGTATTGCCAAGCCCTCAAACCGATAGAAGAAGAAGAAGGAAAAAAAAAAAAAAAGAAGCATATTCCCCACCCTCCCATATATATGGGACGGTTTTTGAAAACCGATCGGTTCAACAGTTTCAGTTTGGCCCGTCTGTGTTCCGTTCGGTTGCTTTTACACAACGTACTTTTTTTTTTTTTTTTTGTACCCCGTTCATGAGCGCTAATCCAATATGGTGGCGCCCATTTTTTACGGGGCGCGTCATGGCCATGCGTCATATCCTTCCAGCGAGGCTGTAGCCAATCATATTGCAGCGGGGGCGGGTACAGCCTCGGAACAGCTACCAGCTAGCAGGATATATATATATATATATATATATATATATATATTATATATATATATATATATATATTATATATATATATATATATATATATATATATGCATATATATTAGGGGTGGTAAAAAAAATCGATTCGGCGATATATCGCGATACTACATCGCGCGATTCTCGAATCGATTCAATAATCGGCAAAATCGATTTTTTTTTTTTTTTTTAGGATTCACACCTTAAGCATGGAAGAATGTTATATGAACGGAACATTAAGCCTTAATATTTTATTTTAATGCTGTTCAAACATGAAACAGATTACAACCTCTATAAGACTGAAATTTCAGATAAATAAATAATACATTTTCATATAAATCTTACACTCTACAAGCTTACTGATTAGTATTTTCTAAATTTGAATGAAAAAAAACCGCAACAATCGACTTATAAATTCGTATCGGGATTAATCGGTATCGAATCGAATCGTGACCTGTGAATCGTGATATGAATCGAATCGTCAGGTACGAGGCAATTCACACCCCTAATATATATATATCGGGATATGATTTTTTTTTTTTTGTACACCCTTTTCTACTTCCTCCTCTCCATGTTATTTTTCTTATGACTCCCTCAAGAGGGACCATTTGAAAAAAGAAGTGCTGAGGGCCCTTTTTTTTTTTTTTTTGTTCCACATCAAGTCAAGTGATTTCAAATGACACACCAGTCTTGTGTCCGCCACATATATTTTTCGAGTAAATGAATCAGGGCAGTACATGTCTCATTAAGTTGAAAGTGCCGCTTTTCGGCCACAAAAGTACATGTTGCTCGGGATCCGGGACATTCGCACCAAAAAGGCGGGCGAGCTTGCAACACCAACATCACACGAGTGGAAAGAGAGCTTGTCTGCGTGCGTGCGTGAGTTTGACCCGCATCCTGCAAACGAGCCATTTGATAACTTGAAGAAGCGGCTGCTTGTCATGTGCAGACACACATTGTGGACGATTGAGGCCAATTTGCATTCAAGCATCTAATTAGCAGGTTCCAGATTGGGTCCCATTTGGCTTTTTCGGCAGCATCACAAGTCACCTGAGCGGCGAGTGACTGGTGGAGACGGATCAGGAGGTTTTCGGCAGCCAATCGCGGCTCAGCGATGCGCTCGCTCAATCGTTTCAGCACCGCCCCCGTGACATTTGCAGCCAACCTGTTGAATTCAAAGACTTGCGTTTCCATCAGCTGCTAACTTGAAAAAAGAACACGATGACATGTTCCTTGTTTTCTGCTCGACGACATCAACTGCAATGCGGATATAATAAATGAGTCCTTCCATTCTCTGTTCCGCGTATCCTCGGGAGATGCGCTGCACCCGCAACTGGTTGCCAGTCAATCCCACAGCACGAATATACAAGCAACTAATCACACTCGCGGACAATTTAGAGACTTTATTTAACCGACCGTACACGAGGCGTTTTGAAACGTGGGAGGAAACCAAAGTACCCGGAGAAAAGCCACGCGTGCAAGAGGACAGCGTTCAAACTCTGTACGGGATTTGAACCTGCGACTTGCACGATGCCAGGCGGTTGTGCGAAAGCAGTCGTCCGCCGTTACACCTTATGATATAATATAATATAATATAATAGAATATAATAATACCATCTATCCATCCATTTTCTTAACCGCTTGCTCTTCACAAGGGTCACAGGGGTGCAGGAGCCTATCCTAACTAGCTTCGGGCAGTACAACCCTGAACTGGTTGCCAAATCACATAATATAATATAATATAATATAATATAATAATATATATATATATATATATATATATATAATAGGATACGATATGATAATATGATATATCATGATATAATATCATATGATCTAACATGATATATATGATATAATGTGATAAAATATATTATAATATAACATACTATAATATAACATAATATAATTTAATATAAAATAATATAATACAAAACAATATAATGTAATATGATACAATATGATATATGGTACGATATGATATAATATGATATGATATGACATAATTTCATATGATGATATAATATATAATATATATATATATATATATATATATATTATATATATATATAATATATGATATAACGTGGTATAATATAAATCAATATATGATATGACATGATATGATATATCATATGATACAATATAATATGATATATGATACAATATGATATGATATAATGTGATATAATACAGTATATTATAATATAATAGACGATAATATAATTTAATATAATGTAATATGATACGACATGATATAATATATGATATGATATAATATAAAACAATATAATATAATGATACAATACGATATGATATAATATGATATATGATATAATGTGATATAATATAATATAAAACAATATAAATAATGATACGATACGATATATGATATGATATCATTTGATACGATATGATATAATGTCACGTGAAGCCTCTTTGCTGAAGATTTGCTCATTTCACCTGCCAAGCTGCCGCCTGCTGTGAAGCGAGTTGAGTGCTCGCGAGTCAAAGCAAAAAATCAAAAAATCAATAAATCGTCCCACCAGCAGCTCATATCTCGAATAACTCGGAATTCGCTCCACTGTGGTCAGTTTTCTTTTCCTCGGATTTGATTTTCAAGATACGTTGTTGTTACTGAGTGAGAAAATGAGGGATTCGTCTCATCATCTCCATATTTACAAGGTTTCGTTTTTGCGAGGCGCACCTTGACGCAAAAGGATCAAATGTCGGGAGGTCCGAAAACGCAGACATGAAAAGGATGCATCGGCGATGAGTCAGTGAAACGACCGGCGGCGGGTGAAACGCTCCGACGTGGCGCTCGCACAAGAATGCCATCAAAGTGGATTTTATAAGCGCCGCGGGAGCTCGCCGTTTCCTTTCGCTCGCATTTCATTCCGCTCAGTCAGCGCCGCGTGCGTGACCCACGTTTGGCGTGGAATTCTGGAGCGCGCGCGTGTGTGAGGTTCCGACGAGTGTGCGTGCATTCCATTCATTCATTCATAAATGCATACCCGCTACGAGAGTGTCTCGGCCTGTCGCTGCTATTTGGAAATCATCTGAAGTACATTTTCTTGATTATCCTGCCATGACTCATGATGTCATCACGCGTCGACATTGCCGGGAAAACGTTAAATGTTTCTCCCGGGCCCCTTGTCAAAATATTCCGGAATGTCAGGATGAGATACGGCTGCGTTGCAAACAAAACAACGCAATTTACATTTTATTTTATTTCATTTTATTTATGCGCTGAAAAAAAATACCACGACAAAACTCATTCACTCCCCAGACATTTTCACTGAAGCAAAACACCTTCACTTCGTCATTATTCAATTCCTGAATTGGCAGCTTGAATTGTGAGCAAAGGGATCTGCTTTTCATCCCCATGCCTTCGTTTTGTCATTACTGCAATTACTCTTCTGCCCCCTCCTTACCAGCCCCCTTCTGTATCGTGGCATGCTATAAGATTAAAAACAAAACAAAAGGTGTAAATACGTCTTTGGGATACTTAATATATTAAAATAGAACGTATTTATATGTTGTTGTGAGCAAAATAGTTCATTCTAATAGAAGAAGGCAAAGTCACGCGGTAGCAAGCATAATCTTGAAGTGCCACATAACCACTCCCACGTAGTCTTGAGCCTGGCAGCCCAAACCACCCGCGCCACAACTTAGACCTGCTTTGAGCGCTTCTCTAAACTCTCTGCCAATTCCGAAATAGCAAAACATCCTTGGGTCTGCTGGAAAGCAATGAAAAGGTCGGCCAAATTTCAAATATGCTAAATAGACTTGACCGGCACACAAAAAAAAAAGAACAACATCGAGTGCAAATGAACTCCCAAAAAATTAACCCTGGAATTTTTAACACTCCATTTTTTTTTTGCTGTTTTATGACACTGCAGTTGAATTTTCGATTTTAGAAATGTTTTTTTTTGCTGCTTTTCTTTTGTGACAGTCTCCTTTCTCTCGGCGCAGCCAGAATATGTTTAGACTGGCTCGCGCTCTCAAGGGCTAGCTAGCGTGTCTTGTCTATGCTTGGTGACTGTGTTAGTGGAGAGACGATATAGCCCCGCCCACCCTTCCACCACCACCACCGGGCCCCGCCTACTACTTGGCAAGTGGCAGTCAGTCCAGCTGATTTGCACTGCCAGGGATTTGGTGTTCCCCACATGGGCTATTTAAAAAACACCAGCACCTCCCTCCCTCCCCCTCACTTTTCTACTCACTCACTTTTTTTTGCATAACGTACCGCTTTTTTCCGCACCCAGCCATTTTCACTGGTTTTTCAAGGCCCACAGAATATTGTGTTCTATTGCTATAAAAGCATGGAACCTACCAAAAGAACGATGAGACTCACTTCTTTCATCAGGAACAAAAGTATATTTCTGTCTGTTTCTGTTTTGCAAGAAATTAGCATCAGAATATAGCTAAGTTCCATCATTATTTCACAAATCTCTTTAAAACCCTAGGGAAAGGAACTTTTTGCAACATGGCCCTGGTTGATCTCTTATACTCTGCTGCCGCCTGCTGGCCACTCTTTGTAATAACTACCTAACTACCATTGCTTTAAGCCACCTCTTCATGTCAGAAGCTGCATCAAAGCCTTCTGTATGCTGTAGCATTAAAAAAAAAAAAAAAAAAAAAAAAAAAAAAAAAACAACGTATAAATACGTTTTTGGGATGGCAATATTTAAAATGGAACGTTTTTACACGTTTTGGGGAGCAAATGAGTTTATGTGTTGGGCTCAACAGACGTCGCCTGCGCAGTTAAATTACTAAAAACTATTTATATAAAAAGTAATTACTTCTTGCCAAAATGTAAGTGGCTACGTGCTTACTACTTCTTTTTTTTTTTTTTTTTTTTTTTTTAATAATTGCATCATTTCTCCCCAAAATGTTAAAAAAACAAACAAAACAAAAAAGTAAAGAAACAACAACGTATAAATACGTTTTTGGGATGGCAATATTTAAAATGGAACGTTTTTACACGTTTTTGGGGAGCAAATGAGTTAATGTGTTGGGCTCAACAGATGTCACCTGCGCAGTTAAGTTACTAAAGATCAGTTTTATATTGCTTGAAAAAGTAATTACTTCCTGCCAAAATGTAAGTGGCTACGTGCTTACTACTTCTTTTTTTTTTTTTTTTTTTTTTTTTTTTAATAATTGCATCATTTCTCCCCAAAATGTTAAAAACAAAAAAAAAAACAAAAAAAAAACGTAAAAATACGTCTTTGGGACACTTTATTCATTTAAAATAGAACGTATTTATACGTTTTTGGGAACAAATGAGTTAATGATGAAAATCTGGTCAGTCTATCTAAAATGTCTCGCTGTGAATCCGTTTTAAAAAGAAATGTGGACACTCTTTGAATGGTTGAATGTACATCACATGATGTAGATGGCCGCCATGTTATTTACCCACGTTATGTCTGTTTTCTCAGTGGCTGTAGACCGATCCATTCCCATACAAAGCGTGCGGGTGTGTTTCATTCGTTTGCCGAGAAAACCGAGATGAGACGACGCTCGTCGTGAGAGGTAAAAGTGAAACCGCGAGACCTCACAGCAATTCTTTTCTCTCTATTGTCCGTAATCGTCCATTTTGGTTTGTTTTATATGCTTGTGGATGGCTAATTTAGCATTTTTTATTAGCCTATTTTGGGTGTTTTAAATTACACAGCGCTTCGGGTTGCGTTTGTTGTCGAAAAAGTGCCGTATAAATAAAGTTTGGAAGCAGCCTGAGGGACATTCGTCAGTTTCTTCAACTGATGCGGGATGATTCCAGCTTTGAATCCTGGCTCAAATGTTCCCTTTCGCTTCTGCGGCTTCTCCCGGGCTTCGGATCGCAGTCCAAAATTGCACGTTAATTGAAGACTCTAAATTGCAACGCGGAACATATTATTGCTCGTCGTCTTCCAGACGCACGAGACAAACCCAAATTGATACTTAGGTTATTATGTCGTTATTTTCTGTGTATAAATAGAACTATTTTGATATGTTAATTGTATAAATGACAGCGAAATGTTAAGCTGGGGAAGCAGCTGTCAGATTCCATCCCGAAATAAAGACGTGAGAGTCCCCACAAAGTTCATGTCAAACAGGATCATTTTAATGGCCCAAACCGAACCAGATTTGGTTTGTGAACTAGAACGGACGAACGGAGATAATGGCCAGCATTTTTTTTTTTTTTTTACTCATTTGCTCCCAATAACGTGTAAATACGTTTTTTTTTTCAATGTTTTAAGTGTCCCAAAGACGTATTTATAAGTTTTTTGGTTTTTTTTTTATTTATGCTAGAGCATACAGAAGGCTTTGATTCAGCCTCTCAACTGCAAAGAACGGTTGCAGAAATGGTAGTTATTACACAAACGGCCAGCAGGTGGCAGCAGAGCAAAGGAGATCAACCGGAGCCATCTAGAAAAAAAGCTCAATTACTTCCAATTTTAAATAGATTTGTGAAAACTGATGAAACTTAGCTCTCTTCTAATGCTAATTGCTGCAAAACGGAAACAGATAGAAACATACTTTTTTTTTTCCTGATGAAAGAAGAGACTTTAATCTTTCTTTTGATAGGTTCCATGCTTTTATAGCAATAGAACACAATATTCTGTGGGCCTTGCACAATCAGTCCAAATCTAGTAAAACAGCCGGGAGCGAACGGGATTGCGAAATGTGAAAATGGCGGCGAGTGAATGAGTTAATAGTCGAACGGAAATGAATGAGGAATCATCAGATAAGCCTCCTGTCTTCTTCTTTTTTTTTTTTTTTTTTTTCAACAGAGGAACGCAAATGTTCGTCAACTTCTAAAAATGGACACCACGAAACTCTTGTAATAATACTCCTAAAGTTTGTCTTGATTCTAATAAAAACTAACAGAATCACCCTGAAAACTAATCAAAACTAACTAAAATGAAAAAAATCAAAAACTATAATAACCCTACTGCCATATTACAAATAAATTGATTTATATACTGGAGCATTTTTCGAAATATGCAAAAGCACAAATAAATTATTTGTACAATTTTTAGGACTAAACACAATTTCTCTTCATATTTTCTGTATGTGGCCCTCAAATGAAAAAGTTTGGACACCCCTGCACGACACCAATCAAGTCACCTTGCCTTTTACGTCATCATTTTTTTTTTTAGCCGTAAACGTTTCAAACGAGAAAGTAAAGCTTTCACGAGTGGCGTAAAAGAAAAAGGATCTTTTTTTTTTTTTTTTTTTTTTTTTTCATTAAAAATCAACTGTACGTTTGTGTGTCAACGTTCGCACGGCGGCAACCGCCTCGATTCTCCGTCATCGGCCAAGAAGCTGAATGAGCTCATTGTCGGCCTGTGCATAGAGTGCAGGTGCGCCTCTTCTTTTTTTTTTTTTTTTTTTTTTTTTTTCACCTCCGACCCCCGGCCCTCGACCCCCACAAAGCCCTTTGTGAACTCGATTTACTCGCGCACTCCAATGAAACTGCGGTCCATTGCCAACATTTCTATCTCCATTTTGCACTCCTCTCAAGAAAGCAATTAGCAACAATACAAGTAGGTTCGAGCCCCCGCCCCCCATTCAGACGCGCCATTGTCGAGACACAATGGCGGGAAGCATTGTGAGCGAACAATTAGCAGCAACCGGCCAGTGTAGAGTGTCACTGACATTGTTGGGAGTTGCACAAGGCGAGGTTTGTCCCCAAAAAAAAGGGTGTGTTTGACGAGGGTGGAGGAAGCGAGCTCGGGGGGGTTCGCAGGTGATCAATTAGCCGGACTTCGGCGGACCATGCGGCTCAAGTCACGAGAGGACAGGCGACGCGCTTACCGATCCAAAACGTGCGCATTTTCAACTAACAAGACTAATCTGATGTGTTGCTAATTGCAGTCGTTTTGCGATCACGGGCGAATGCATTTAGCTGCCTGCAGGAGGAGCCAGTGAGAACCAACGCGTGAGAAAAGGGAAATTATGGTATTGAACGTATAGTGAAATGCATTGTGGGAGTATTGAAAATTCACATTCATTTAAAAAAAAAAAAAAGAAAAAAAAAAGAAAATTCACATTCATTTCTGAGGGTGTGACATCATCGTTTGCGGCACCTTGACGACTCACGTGTTCATAAAAAAAAAAGAAGCAATTTTTTGTGCATTTTTTTCATTTTTATTTTCTGTTTTTCTGAATATTTTTTTCAACAAATTATTCAGAAAAACAGGAGGAAATATTACCGTACTATGAAAAACATTAAAAACAAAAATATTCAGAAAAAAGGGGTAAATTTATATATATATATATATATATATATATATATATATATAGACTCAGACACTAAAAAAATATATATTTATATTATTATTATTATTTTATTTTTTGTTGTTTTTCCCTGTGTTCCTGACTATTTTTGGAGAGGAGCTTTGTTTTTTATGCATTTTTTTCTTTCGTTTTTTCTGAATATTTTTTTTTCTGTTTTACTGAATATTTTTTTTCTGTCATAAAAAAACAATAATCAGAAAACAGGGCAACAAATTATTCAGAAAAACAGGAGGGAAATATTACTCAGAAAAAAAACATTTAAAATAAAAATATTCAGAAAAACAGGCGAATTTAAAAAAAATAGACTCGGACACTCACAAAAAAATCTATTATTATTATTATTATTATTATTATTATTTTTCCTTTTTTTTTATTATGTTTTTCCCTATTATTCTGACTATTTTTGGAGGGGAGCATTGTTTTTTTGTGTGTAATTTCTTTGTTAATTTTCGGCTTTTTTAAAAATTGTGTTTTCCCCTGTTTTTCTAAATATTTTTCCCTGTTTTTCGGAATATATATATATATATATATATATATATATATATATATATATATATATATATATATATATATATAAATAAACATATATACATATTTTTTTTAAGAAAAAAAAATATTTAAAAAAAATTACAAAAGCAAAGCTCAATAGAAAAAAATTAATAAAAATTAGTTGGAAAATTGAATTCAATACGCTTCTGTATGATCCCATACAATGTAACTTGAGGACTACCTATAAATTGTATTTAAAAAAATTAATAATAATAATAAAATTTAAAAAAAGACTCGACTTCAACTTGCACAGTTGAACATGAAGTGATTCAGCACAAATGAGTATTTAATTAGTGATGCAATAGTATGAGCGCCCACGCACATACACGCATGCGCGCGCGCGCACGCACGTAGCCTAATCCCTCCCTCATTAGGTGCATTGTGGGGATGCTGATGTAATGCAAGTTAATCTGTTGGCCTCTGGTTGGCTCGCTGGCCCAGCGGGAGCGCTTTTGTGTCGGACATTAGCCCGGTCACGCCCCCCCCCCCCCCCCCCCCCCCCCCCCCCCTTCCCCGGAGACAAGATTCATGAAGACTGACGCTGATACCCAAGTACCCAACTCTTTTGTTCGTGTGCGCATGTGCGTGTCAGTTGTAGCAGGGACTATGCAACGAAGACGCGGGCCATAAATGCGTGACTTTCTCAGCATGTGCCTGAGAGCACGTAGGCCAGACGTGTCGTGCGTGCGTGCGTGCGTGCGCGCGTGCGCACCCACTAAAATTCTCAGCTGGGATTTAAAATACAAAAGAAAGAAATGGATTTTGACTGATTTTGCAATATCCCACGGAATATTGTGTTCTTTTTTTCGATAAAAACATGGAACCTACCAAAAGAATTATTAGTCTCTTTTTTTCATCAGGAAAAAAAAAGTAGTAAGCACGTAGCCACTTACATTTTGGCAAGAAGTAATTACTTTTTATATAAATAGTTTTTAGTAATTTAACTGCGCAGGCGACGTCTGTTGAGCCCAACACATAAACTCATTTGCTCCCCAAAACGTATACAAACGTTCCATTTTAAATATTGCCATTCCAAAAACATATTTATACGTTTTTTTTATTTTATTTTTTTTATTTTATTTTTTTATGCTAGATCATACAGAAGGCTTTGATGCAGCCTATGACCTGAAGAGGACGCTTAAAGCAATGATAGTTATTACAAAAACGGCCAGCAGGTGGTAGCAGAGTATAAGAGATCAACCAGGGCCATGTTGCAGCAGGCTGTTTTTCCCACTGTTTGAAACACATTTGTGAATAATGAGGAAACTTTATTCTAATGATAATTGCTGAAAAACAGAAACAGATACAAATATACTTTTTTTTCGTGACAAAAGATGAGACTAATTTTTCATTTGGTTGGTTCCATGTTTTTAGAGCAATACAACACAGTATTCTGTGGTCTTAGCAAAATCAGTCAGAATCTAGTCAAGAGAAGGAAAGCGGTCGCTTCGGTGAAAATGAGTGAACGAGTTAAAAATAGAAGGGAAATTATTTGCAGGCTTGTGTGCTTCTAGTGTGCGAGACGAGTCACTACAGCAAGCCCACTTGGCACGAGCCGGAAATAGCCGAGTCACATGATCAAGCCGGAAGAGCGAGCGAGGCTGAAAGGGACTCCCCCCAACGGAAGCCGGCATTTGGACGCACATAATGACATCCCCGTGTGATAGCAATTCCAGGAATGCCGACGGCAGCGAGGCCGGCGGCGGCCGCGAAAAAAAAAAAAACAAACAGAAAAAAAAACAGCCGCGCAGCTGCTGCCGACAGGAAAGCGGAACAGGAAGCTCGAAGCGGAGAGGGACAAAATGGTGGCAGGTGAGGCGACTCGGAGGCCAGCAGAGGATGCGAGTCTTCTTCGGCTCCAACAGTTGAGCTTCTTGTCGTCCCTGGAAATCTCCAAAGGCCAAAAAAAAAAAAAAAAAAAAGACTTTCCACTTTTCCATACTTCGCCTGCTCTTTTTAAGAGTGTGTTAAATTTCTATTCTTTCTCATCCTTTTAACTTTTTTTGACGGCCTTCTTTGTGTGCAGGCTGTGGGAAAGTTTCCTGAACTGGTGAGGTCATCTACCACCGACACCCCCCAGTCCCTTTCTCACACCATCACATCACATCACCCCTCCACCGCAAATTAACATGCTGTTCCCCTTTTTCCTGACCTGGCTGCACTGACGTATCTCTGTCCTATTTCCCCTTCCACATGGAGGATGTTGAATAGAGTAAAAGGCCTAATAAGAGGTAAATGCCTTTTTTTTTTCCCCCAGTCTACATCTTTATTGGAAATTATTCCATTTTTAATTTCTGTCTATGAATTATTCTTAAATCTGAATGAAGGCCATCAATTTCACAATGCACTGAATTGAGTCATCCACGTTCATGTTGTGGAAAAAGGGTGACTATACCGCCATCTATTGGTGACAAACCTGTAAATCACCTCCATAATAATAATAATAATGTTTTATCCGTGTAAATTTTTTTTTTTTTACTTCTGCCAAATTTTGTGTCTATCTGGGCCTTTTTTTTTTTTAAGAAGTGCATAAATGAAGTTCAAATGTTTGACAAATATTTAAGCTAGTCAAAATGAAGAATTCCGAAAGTTTTTCTTTCAACATTGAACTTGACAAAGACACAGATGATTTTCTTTAGCATGTTACTAAAAAAAAAAAAAAGTAGTTTTCAATACAGCAACTAGCATGGAATCATTTAAAGTGGACAAGCTTGAAAAATGGAGCTTAGAATATTTTCTTTACGAGCCAAAAAGCAAAAATAATTTCTCCCCCATGATTTTAAAATGTATGTAACGTGTGATCCTTAAGTTCAAATAAGATAAACAAAACATATTTGGTAAATTCTGCAAATCCTGTAATGCATTTCACATGAAACGTAATAAAAAAAATAAAAATAAGAAATACAAAACAGACATCTTGTGTGTTTTTAATGATCTGCAGAATACATCAGATAATATTAAAACAATATGTGACAAAGCAATAGCATGAATCCTGAGTTACATATTTGTCATAATGTACAGAATTATACATCATAGGCTATATACAAAAAATACAGTCGGTGACAGGAAGAATATTTAGGAAAACTACTTTCATACATCTGGATAAATATTTTGAAAAGTGTAAACACAAAGAAAAATACATCTCGTATACAAGGAGAAAAAAAATTACAGTTCTTTTTTTTAATTTAAATAAGCATTTTAAAAGTTAAAACAACTCACTTGACATACATTTATAGACACGTTTGTCTTTCATATGAATAAGAAAAGTAACATATGTAGTTTCCACAATAAATGGCGCCCTCTAACGGCAACATCTTGTAGCACACTTAGAGTTAGCGTCTTAAGGAGTTTTAACAGTTTAAGTTTTAGCGTTGAAGTTCTGGTTAGCTGCTTGTGTTATCGTTGATGTTTTGGTTTGGAATGTTTCATTTTTCATTTGATGATGCTGAGTTTGGATCCTTCACTTCTTGTGTGACCCGATCATGACCTTTGAGACAAAGTTGACGATCGCGCTCGCCGGCTGCTCGGGGTCGTGTTCGGCAAACAGGTGGCAAATATTTTCAGTCTCGCTCTGAGATTTCCTCGCTACAAACCCAAATATCCTGCGGGGGGGGGGGGACAACAAACAAGGATATTGAAATAGCAACAACAGCGTTTTTGAATCAAGCTAAATAAATGATTGCGAAAGGGGGAGGAGTCGTACTGTATGCGCAGACACGTAACATGCACACACAGTCATAACAATCATAATCATTCATTTATTGAATGCATTCAGTCAAAGTTGAGTAAAAAAAACAAGTACAGATAAAAATGTAAACTGAAATAAATAATAAAAAAAAAAAACAGTTTTATAAATAAAAGACGAGGAGCAACTATTTAATCTGATTTCCGATGACACCGTCACAACATTGTAACAGAGAAATTACGACGCGTTCCTGAATGAAAAACTTACTTTGCAGTAGAAGCGCTTCCTCTTGTCCATCTGTGTGGAACAAAATATGTAATAAATGCATGGGAGATGAGATGCAATATCGAGATTAAAACTGCCACAATATGTCGTCGTCGTCGTCATGTTACGGTATTAAAAGCCAGATTGATTTCCATTTGTGCACTTCTAGCACCCTCTGGTGGCTAGTTTATTTTTTTAATGCAGTTTAATTTTCACAAGGCATGTTTTGGCCCTTCTATGTTTAAAATCTGGATGAAGGGGGAACATAATATGCTTATATAATATGCTTGTGAACCGAGTCAATATGTGACCTTTTTGTATCGCCAACCTCCCCCACAATATCGTATTGTGATGTTTGGATATCGTTACATCCCTAATATATACATATACATATATATATATATTCAAACTGCTTTTTTGAATGATGACTATTTTTAAATGCCACGACTCGTGACGTGGTTTTAAAGATATGAAGAAAAAAAAAAACATTGAGAAGGGCTCACATACTTTTTCACGGTATTGTAAATCCAGTGACAACATTTGGACTGTCTCTTGCATTATGGCATCCACGTGTCAGTTAGAAGCAGTCAAACGTAGAGAAAATTAGAACCTCCTTTATAGTTCAGAATGTGATTTTAAAACAATCTAAATAAACATTATTATTCATATTTAGAAAATACTGAAACAGTGAAGTTATTAAATCACAATAGTTGAGTCACTACCACAATCTTTGGCCATGCATGTAGAAAACTCCCTGAAGAAATATTTTACGCATTTATTTTTTTAACCTTTTTTTTTTACATTTTTATTTTTATTTTTTTTAACCTTTTTTTTATTTTTTTTTATTTTTGTTGTTGTTGTTGTTGTTTGCAGAAATACAAAATGTTGCGTGATAATTCAAAAAATACTATCAGTCACACGAGTAACACAGATGACAGCTTATTTAGTCACGTGTTGTCAGGTAAATGTGAACTCCATCCTTTAACTCCAATTGTCAACGTGTCGCGTCTTGTTGAGCGCACGCACACGTAAACGTCACATGACTCACCTCCTTCCTTGCGGGTCCAAGGAACAGAAAATGACAGTATTGACCGCATAGTGTCTTCTGAAAAACAGCCTGGGGGGGACACAACACAAGATTTATTTTATTTGTATTTTTATGTGTGATATAACGTAATGTATGGTGTTCCACAGGGTTCAATTTCGGGGCCTCTCCTTTTTTTTTTTTTTTTTTTTTTTTTTTTTGCTTGACCAAGATTACAATGAAAACAGCAAAGTGGGGCCCAAACAGGTGTCATGTGAATTCACATGTAACGTAACATATGGTGTTCCGCAGGGTTCAATTCCGGGGCCTATTCTGTTTTCATTGTAATCTCGGTCGAGCAAAAAAAACAGCAAAGTGGGGGCCGAAAACGTGTCATGTGAATCCACATGTAACGTAATATATGGTGTTCCGCAGGGTTCCATTCTGGGTCCTCTGCTGTTTTTCATTGTCATCTCGCTAAAGGACCGCCGCCGTCCAAGTGGGAAATACTCACTTCCTCTGGTTATCCGTGAGCGTGATGCCCTGCGCCGACACCTTGAAGTGGACCACAGTGGAGGCCGGCGGAGGGTCCATGGCCAGCGTCACCGTGGTGGCTTTCTGAACGGCCTGCTGTCCCGTTAAAGACTCCAGTTCCACGGAGCCGAGGTACCACACGTTGCATGCTAACAACAACAACAATAATAATAATAATAATCATCATCATCATCATCATCATCATAATAATAATAATAATAACAATGTGTCATCAAAAAGCTACAAGGTGGCTGGAATGCTGGAATAGGGTCGTGTGTTCAATCATGAAATTGGATAAACGACAAAGTCAATAACAATCAAATTGAATTGTAAATTTACATTTGTTGTTGTGGGAATGCTGAAGCATTCCCACACTTTTTTTGCCCCGTAACAACTCGCACATAATAGTTCCAATTTAAATTGTTCAAATTTCAACTAGCTTCAAAAATTCACACCTCCCGGGGTATTCCACATTGCTTACAATATTTGCACAATTTAACTTGTAATATCAACTTTTCCCCCATTCATTTTCAATGGGACAGACATTGAACTTTTTCCCAAGTAGCACTTTCTACGCCCACTTCCATACATATAACTTATCATCCTTTCCAGGTGTCTTACACTACTTGGTGGCACAGTTTGTAAAGTGTATTGCCCAGTAACCAGGAAGTCATCATTTCATAATTGATCTCTCAATTTACTTCATTAGCATTACACATCCATTCCAATCTTAGCATTCACCTAAAGCTTTCAGCATTCCCACACAATTACTCCGGAAATTGCACTTAGTCTAGTTGTTGTTGTTGTTGTACCTGCTCCTTGCTTGAGAAGCTCGGCTGCCGAGTTTGTTGCTGTCTTTGCAGGGGAGTCGCTCATTTCCTCCAACGGGTCTGACAGGCACAGAATGTTTTTTTTGTTTTTTTTTTTGTCAATTTCAGCAAGCACGGTTTAAAAACTCGTATTGTCTCAAACAAAGCAATACCATGTCTAAACACGACATCCACGACTCGTTTTAAATGCAATTTGGTGGCAACTTCACTTTGTACAAACCGTATTTAGTGCACTTAATGATGTTTTTCACTTTTTTTTGTCAATTTGACATTCCATAAAAGTTGAAATTACTACCTCTGTCGGGCAGAATGAGTTTGCAGGGTAGAGCCAAAGGTGTGATGGAGTGCTGACACACCAGAGCAGTGAGACTCCCTGACAGGAAAAAAAAAAAAACAGACAAAAATGTTGAAATTAATCACGTAAGGGTTGCGCCGGTGTGCAGTGACCAGTAGGGGGAAGCAGTGAGCCACGTTACGGTACTGACACATGAATGGATAGGATGGAAATGTTTGTATCAAATACCAGTAGAGTTGTTTGGCGTCATCTTTCCTCAAATAAGCCGAAACATGACAATTCTCAGTTAAATATTCCTGCTGTCGTCTTGTGTTAGACGACAAGTCATCTGAATTCTCACCAAAGAAGGGCTCATCAGGGCAGCCTTTGAGACGGACGCCTTTCTGCGTACACTCGATCAGGAAATGTCTCACCAGCTCATTGGACGGGTCGACGACTGCGCAGGCACAAAAATGGCAAAAATCGTTCATGTGGTCACAAAAAATCACATTTTCATTCAACTTCGTAAGACAACCCTCCCGATTGCTTCATGTCGTCATAGAAAATATTTCGTCAGCTTGAACGAGGTCGCCGAAAGTTGTTTTCGTTGCGAACGTACTTTTTTTACTCGGGTGCAGCGCCGACGGAGGCGGAGTTGCGACTTTCATCGCCAAGCCGTAAGCGCCGCGGAATGAATGACTGTCCCTGACGATAAAGGAGCCGGGTTCTTGATCCTTTAACACGGAAATCGCTGGCAGAAAGTCAAAGTGAGGTCAAAGCATCGTTAGAATGCAAATCACCTACTACTATCTAAATATAAAAGATGATTATTTACCTTGATCTCTGGAAATGTCGGGCTTGTACCAGAACTTGGAAGTGTCCTGAACAAACTTGACAGTGTCCTGCTTATTGCCAAACTCTGAAACAAAATATAAATAAAGGTTCGTCAAATCTCATGTACTGTAATAATGATAATAACACGTGTTGAAAAGCTTTCTTGGCACCAAAATATCCGCTCACCAGTGCGATCACTTGTGTTTTGTAAACATAAAGTGCTCTCAATGATATTTGTACCTGCTCCAGGTGATGGCGTCCCACTTAAACCTTTAAAGGGGTCAGGGGTCAGCGATGAGAAGGAAAGGCTGATACTGTCAAGGCCAGTCAGAGACGGCAAGCGGGAGTCGAGGTCCCCGCCGCATTCGCCCGCTTTCCTCTTTTCGGGCAACAATGGAGGAGGGGCGTCCACGGCCCCGTCCCCGTCCCGGCTCAGGACCCTCAGGTCCCCCAAGGCCTCCAGCAGGCTGTGCTCGAGGTTGCCGTTCACCGCCGGGAAGGAGGACAAGTCTGTCTCTTGCACGCGGACCCCCGCAAGTCCTTTGTGAGCCTCCCGAGGCGAACTGCGGGCATTCGGGGTGCTGCACTTGACGGGAGTTGAAGGCTGCGAGGAGGCGGACGTTTGCTGCTGCTGCCACGCGGGAGGCGGCGTGGAGCTGCACAGGAGATGAAATGAAAAGAGCCTTATTCGTTTTAATATGAAAAATACGAAAATGAGCATACCTGTCCATGTGCGGGACGGGGCTGCTTGATGACACGGAGCACATGGAACCAAACGTCCGCGGACAGGAAGCGGAACTCACGGAAGCATCGGATCGGAACAATTCACCGTCGACAGAAGTGCCCGTATGGTTTGCGCTGTCCAGGAAACTTCGGGAATCTAGAAAAAAAACAACAAAAAAAACAGCTCAAGTTCAAGCTCAATTAGGCATAAGTAAACTGTAAACCCAAACATTCAAAAAAATCAAATAGATTACGTATACAATACTCAAACTTTTTGAAGTTGGTGTAACTTTGTATGCTTTTATGAGTGATTTGTTCTAATAATTTTTGATTAAATCACAAATACTAGTTTTTGGGTATGGATAACTTAAAAACATTAATTAGGTATAACTTAATAAAATGTAGTTAATTTGTGATAACATTTTGTTTATATTGTTTCAGAAAAGGTAATAATTACAACTAAAATTAATTTTAGATAGTACATGGTACATTTTTCAGTTGCTGGACAGATAAATGTCTTGCTGATGAGTCTTCTTCGCCTGGAGACTTGCGTCCATTTCCCCGCCACTCTTAAGGGGCGCTCCCCCTAGTGGCCCGCCAAGTAATTTCTCAATAAGTCACGAACAATGGAGCCCTAATAGTGGCTGTATATTAACTACAAACATCGCGATACTTGCGTAGGCGCATCGATAATCTATCAGGAGACAAAGTATCACAATTTATCGAGATATTGATACATCTTCAAACTCCTAAGGACAACAACCCCCCATTTGCCCCTATAATGACATATTTTAAACTAAATCCGCCTTTTAATAGCAAAAACAGACTTGACTACTCAAACAAAACTTTTGAGTCACATCGCAGCGGAAGCTCGATTTTAACAGACTTTGGATCGAACTTGACAGAAAGTCGACTTCATTCCGCTCCGAACCTCTTTTTTTTTTTTATTTTATTTTTGTACAGTAGCTGACAAAATGTGCCCGTTCCAAAATCGACTGCAATTGCACGACAACTTTGCACGGTGGTTCCACCGTACCGTATGACATAATAATCCAAGAGAGCGGCATGAAGGCTCCAACATCCCAATCTGACAATCTTGACATTCAAACAATGTTGCGTCATGCATGCAGAAGACACGAACGAACGAACGCAGGCCTCCTCAGGCCACGAGCGGGCCTGGCGTACGATGAGTCACTGCAAAGAGAGTCAAAGGGCTTCTTGTTCTGACAGACGAGCTCCGCCCACCACCAGCACCACCACTCCCACCACTCTTTTTTTATCCAAGGAATCCAAGATGGAGGAATTTGCTTTTGAGAGCAGCCCTTGTTTCAACAGACACGAGCGCAACAAGTGGCGATACATCACCTTGAGTGGGTTACATAACCGCACGTGCGCCTTGGAGGAATTCCTCCATTAAGCACAAAGATGGCTTGAAATTTTTTTCCATCACTTTACTGTATATTACATATATTGAGGCACTTGCTAATGCAAGCACACTTTGAGTTCCTCCACATATTGACTCGCTTCACAAGCATATTACGTTCTCCTACGTTCCAAAGGATTTTAAACTTAGAAGGGCCAAAACACGCCTTGCGAAAATTAAACTGCATTAAAAAAATAAAAAATAAAAAATCGGCACCAGAGGGTGCTAGAACTACACAAATGGAAATCAACCTGACTTTTTGAACAGATGTGCTGCTTTTAATATCGTGACACGACGACGACATATTGCGGCAGTTTTATATATCGCGATATCACGATATTCCCGTCATCGTTACATCGCTACATATACGGTATAATAATGTACGGTGTTCCACAGGGTTCAATTCCGGGGCCTCTGCTGTTTTCATTCTAATCTCGGTCGAGCAAAAAAAGAAAAGTATCAATTTGCTGACCAACCCCAGAAAACAGGTGAACCATAATTGGCCGTTACCTACTTCCTCAGCACAGGTGACGTCATCATCAGTCGACGAGTAGAAGAAAAAAAATTGTTTTTACATGAAAAATAATGACATTATCAAATTCATTCTGGACAAAATATTTCACTTTTCACTGTATCCATTTAATAAATGCTTAGTTTTCGTTTTGATTAATTACTTTCAGTATACGTTTTAGTTAAAAAAACAAAAACAAAACAAAAAAGTGCATTACTTGTGCACAATATAAAAAAAAAAAAAAAAAAAGCATGGTCAAAATAAATCTGTTAAAATCACATTTTAAATCATCACATAGTTATAGTTTAGTCTTTGTAAACGTAAAATGTAGTTTCAGTTAGTTTTTTTTTTTTTTTTTTAATACATTTCGGTCTTTATTTTATTTCGTTGACGATTTTTTATTTTTTTTGTATTTTAGTTTTAGTTCTTCCGTTAGTTTAACCTTGCACAGGATAGATGACAAACGTGGTGAATGGTTGATGGTACACAAAGTGAGCAGAACAAAATATTCCTCCTCAGCGATAATAAATAACATATATAAAAAATTCGATTCCAAATATCAGCTGTCAGAGGTTTGGTCTCGTGCGATGCGATGCTTATATTGATGTCACGTTAGACTCCATTTATGACATGGAAAAAAATGTTCCAGACGTTTGAGCACGTTTTTTTTTTTTTTTTTTGTCAAAAATTCCAGAGTCTTTGCCCATCTGGTTAGGTCATCATGGAGGACGGATGGGGGCCTTACGATTCGGCTTTTTTAAGGCGCCTCTTTATTCCAACTCTTTGAAGAAAAGCAAAGTCAAATAAAAGCACCGCAAAATCAAATTGACCGAACGAGGGTAATGGCAACATTCCTCCAACGCAGTTTGGATTCTATACTATACTATTACGATACTATTTGTCTTCTGTAAAATATGATTGAAGATTGGGAAACACGAGATTAGTAAACGCAAGCATCCACACAAATCAAATCCATTTAAAAAGAAAAAAAAACAATACACATTCATTCAATATAATTCAATAATAAGAAAAAGAAAAGAAAAAAGAAAAATTCAATCAATCAATAAATAAGGTTATTACACCGGAGATTGAATTAAATAAATTAAAGTACAGTAATACTAATACTGAAACTAACAAACTCAACTAAAACTAAGCATTTTTTTTAAAGAACTAAACTAATAAAAACTAACAGAACTACCCTGAAAACTAATAAAAACTACCGGTTACTAAAATGAAAAATTCCAAAACTAATAACCTAACTGCCATATTACAAATAAATTGGTTTATATACAGTAAAATTTTTCTAAATATGCAAAAGCACACATAAATTATTTGTACAATTTTTAGGACTAAACACAATTTCTCTTCATAACATTATGTGGCCCTTGCGTCCTTCGGATTTTCTGTATGTGGCCCTCAAATGAAAAAGTTTGGACACCCCTGATCTAGTGGAAGACTGACGAGCACTTTTTTTTGTGTGTGTATGATGTTGCACAAAGAAGAGAACGCGAGTAAGAACGAGAAGAAAATTCCGACGTTTCGGAATCTCTTCCAGATGAGCGCATACATACCAAGCGATGCGGTCATGATGTGACGCTACGACGCTTTCCTGTTTGCTCCCAAACCGCCGCTGCCTCCTTTCTGTTTTCTCCCGCCGTCTGACTTCCCAGCGCGGACGGAGGAACTCACGACAAGCAAAAACTTTTCTTCTCCTCCCCGTTGACTTTGGCGTGCTACGAAGAAAACTGCCACTTTCCTAGCGACGCCATGGCCGATTCCGTCGTTCTAACAGATGGGGGAAAAAAAGAAAGCCGTGCGTGTGTTTGCGACACCGCTCGCTCGACTCGTGCGTTTCCGCGGAGGGAAAAGGGACGGAACGAATGGGGAGGGAGAAGTGAGAGTTGGAGACGAAAAAGACCCCCCCCCCCCCTCTCCAGCCTCTTCCTCTGACTGACCACACGGCGCATTGTTCATTCTTGGGACACTGTGGGGCATTTTCCACCCAATCGGAATGAATTACAGAAGGGGAGGGGGGGGGTCAAAGGTTACATGCGACCTTTTATGGGCAAAAGAGAGAAAAGTGGGCGACGATGCTGGTGAATTGAGAGGGGGGGGTCATGTGGGGGGTGTCCTGCTTACTCCAAACAGACGAAGGCATGCAGACGCCAAGTGAGCCGTGTCTCCTGCCGGGCGTCGAATCAAAGCACATCTTAAATGTTCACCTTTGTTTTGGTTGAACGCGGGTGCCGCGGGTTCGACGCCTTTGACGCAGGAAACCGACTGAAATGGAGCACTGTCCATCTGCCAGTCAGGAAAACGAAAGAAATATTTATTCAACGATATCTCGTTGCTGTTTATAACCATGTTATTTGCCACAATGATAAATGAATGAATATTTGAAATATTGAAAATATTGACTGCGATTGGTTGGCAACCAGTCCAGGGTGTCCCCCGCCTACTGCCCAGCCCAGAGCCAGCTGAGATAGGCTCCAGCACCCCCCGGAAAATTTAGGAAATTATATTTTAGATTTCGTTTTTGTAGTGAATATTAACTTTGTCATTGTGCAAGAATACAACAAATTCTCTCATATAGTGGCTACAAAAATAAAATAAAATCACGTTAAAAATATGAATTCGATGAATTGGTGAAAGACGTCGTTCTTTTAGCGCTTGGAGCAATGCTTGAGCAAATAATTTGGTGCTTGTATTAAATATTTTTGTTCAATGGGGCTTCATAAAATGTCATCAGTATTGCTAATAACATCTCATGTTGCACCTCATTCGCTCAAAAGTGTATTGATATAAAGCCTGTAAATGAAAAGCCAAATTCTATTTTCTATAGATCCCACAGGGGAATAACGTTTAAAATATTCATTTCATTTAAGTTAAATTGTGAGCGAGACATGGACATTAAGTGGTGCTCTGATCGATCTGCAACCGAATTCGATCGGTCGATTTCCGTGGAAAAGTATACTGTGATTGGCATATGTCGATCAATATCGTTCATTGCTGATCACAAAAAAATGTCAATTTGAAATATTTAATCTGATTGATCCAGTCAAATTGACTGGAAATCATACTTTTTTTTTTAATATATATATATGTGTCTGGATGGACGGAATGAATGGATGGATTTACAGATGGACGTACAGATGGATAGATAGATATATGCAAATTTGTGAAATGTAAAAAAAGCACAACTATTAAAAGTTAAGGTCACTGGTCCCGATGGTTGTACGGTGGAAGTTTACTGCGGAGTTCAGTAATCCCGTCCGCCATTTCCATTGCCCTCAGGCCATTTGTGATTACAGTAATCACTGTAAACATGACATCAAAAATAATTGAAGCGGGAATGTAAGTGTCCCGAAGGGTCACATTCTTTCCCAGACAACCATCTGACTTTCAAAGTGGTAAACAGGAAGCAGAATTGAGGGTCTTTTTGTTGTTGTTCCAAAAAGAGCAGATACATTCAGACATGCTGCCTCGATGCTCTTCTTCTTGACATGTGTACAATAAACAAGTGGCAACCTTTTGAGGCTTGATGGCGTATAATACACATCCAAATGGCATCACAAATATCACACTGCATATCAGTGTGGAATATGCACAGGTGTTGCATTGATAAGAAATGTTTGAGGTGCAAAAATAATGTGCATCTCAAATGAACGGGTTAGGACAGTCTGAAATCAAATTTGCTGACTGCAGGAGTACTGGCAGCATGTTGACAGTGTGGTTAGGAGTAGGAAGATCTGGAAATGTTTCCTTTCTGTGGTTATGTTTCCCTCACGCACAAAACTAAACATTGTGAGGTTGCGTGTTTTCCAACTCGTTCCATTGACAAAAGCTGCTAACACAAGAACCGGATTTGGTCTCTGGGTACGGTACGGTTTTCTTTCTCCGGATACATCACGTGGGTTCATTCTCGATGGAGGACCAAAACTGCCAAAATTCCAAAATAAATAAATGACTAAATAAATAAATAAATGACTAAAAGTACAAATAAAAATGGAAAAAATATATATAATTTAAAATTATATAAAAAAATCAATATAAATGGAAATAAAAAGAGAAAATTATATATATATATATATATATATATATATATATATACATTTGTATTTAATTTTTTAATTATATATATTTTTTATATCCGTTTTTATTTTCACTTTTAGTCATTTATTTATTTATTTAGTCATTTATTTAAATGACTAAATTTATTATGAATAAATTTAGTCATTTATTTATTTTGAATTTTTGCAGTTTTGGTCCTCCATACATTCTGTGCTAAAACTGCCAAAATTCAAAAATAAACAAATGACTAAATAAATAATAAAATGACTAAAAGTTAAAATAAAAATGGAAAAAATATATGTATAATTTATAGTTATATCAAAAAAATATATATATAAATGGAAATAAAAAGAGCAAAATTGTGAAATTCCGCGCTTATGAAGCCAGCCATATTTGCAGTCACATCAAATGGGGAAAATGTGCATTTTGTTATCAAATGCTCTCTGGTTCATTTCTGACATCAGTGAAAAATTCATACGCGGGCCTCTCCGGATGTCCCGGCAAAACAAAAGAAGACCCCCATCGCACGTCCCCGCCCACAACAGGATGTGTGTGTGTGTGTGTGTGTGTTTGTGGACATCCTGTCAGCAGCGTTCTTCCTTTATCAGCCCAAACTATTTTTAGACATCCAGCGTCAGCTGTTGTGCCTGCGGCGTGCTTCAACAAAATACGCCGAGAATTACGGTGCAAATTTTGAAAAGCGTGGTCCGGTCTCAAGTGAGATTAAACGCATTGTCACTCATGGAGATGACATTTTATCTTCAAGCCGCCTAATTACACTTGTGGGTTACTTTCTGTACTGTACGTAGCCTCACCAAAAACAAAACAAAACAAACAAAAACACCCCAAAAACACCACAATATTGTTGTGATCATGTCATGAAATGCAGCACATTGTTAGCAAGGTGAGCTTGTTTTCCATTTCTGCAGTTACAGCACCCTCTGGTGGTTAGTGTATTAGTGCAGTTTCATTTTGATTTGGCATGTTTTGGCCATCTGCGTTCAAGACCCAAGCTAATTGCTCGATGAAGGGGCAACGTAACACGTTTTTCTTCCTCCGCAATTTGACTTGATTCACAATATTAATGTTATAAAAGTGATTGTAAGTCATTTATGTATGTCAATATGAGCTTTTTCTTTCTTCTTCTTTTAAACAATTTCCTCCGTTTTTATAAAGTATCATGACCTTTTTTTTAATATCACCAACCTCCCACAATATTGTGATAATTATTGTATTGTGATATTCATACTGTGATAATTTTCGTATCTTAACGTTTGGATATCGTTACAATCCTAATCAATAGCGAGAGTGACGAGGTTTGCGCACGCACAAAACATCGACTCGTCATAAATGCACAGGTGTAAATAAGAGAAGAAAAACTTTTCATCCTAATAATAGTAATAATTATTATTATATATCGAATTTGTTTTTTTGTTTTTGTTTTTGATCATGATGATTTTTTTTTTTAATTTGCCAAAAAAACGAATAAATTTTAATTCATTCATTCAATCAAAGTGATTTTGCTGAAATGTAACGATGACGGCAATATCGTGATATTGCGATATTAAAACCGCCACAATGTATCGTCGTCGTCATGTCGGGATATGAAAAGCAGCACATCTTTTAAAAAAAAGTCAAGTTGATTTCCATTTGTGCAGTTCTAGCATCATCTGGTGGCTATTTTCTTTAGTGCAGTTTAATTTTCACAAGGCATGTTTTGGCCCTTCTTTGTTTAAAATCGTTTTGTGATGTTTTGATATTAATTACATCCCTACCTGTTACATTTGCTTACAGCCAATCAGAGAAAATCTTCACCCATTCTACTGCCAGAGAAAATCAACGTGGATGTTATATGAATGAATGAAACTATTGTCTAAATTTGGACAAATTCACGGTTTTCTCACAGACAAATTGCATTAAAAAAATTAACACAGTATTTTGTGTTATACTCTCACATTTAAAAACAATTACAGTGAATTTATTTTCTGAACAAACCAGTAGATACATGAATAAAGTAAGACTATAGCGGAAAAAGGAACAAGACCTTTTCCCTGCCTGCCTTTAACCAGACCTGATTTACCAAAAACAAAGTCATGCCCACATTGTCCACCAAACAGCAACAACATCCTTGCCAGGTGTGTGCGTGCGTGTGCGTGCGTGTGCATTCCTGCCATCTCTTGAACCCTGTCTGGCAGCGACCAGGGTATGTTTGAGTTCAAACTTCCTCGGCGCTCAAGCAGAAAATCGTGTCTACATGCTTGCATATATATAAGCTGGGTGAGAAAGCTGACCTTGCGTCCAGCTGTGTTGGGACCACTGGCCGACGGTCCCCATAGGAGAAAACGCTGAAATGGTTTCCGCTGCGGGGGAGAGAAAAAAAAGGACACCGATAAGATTGCAAAACAAAACAACCAGCCACAGCGTTGACATGACTTCTTAACCAAGGTTATTTTAATTAGGTAAAAGTAACGGAAAAAAAATGCTATAATTATAGCAAAAATGTCCTTCGTTTTAGTCTTTGGTAATTAATTGAACGCGTGAGCCTTTGGCGATGATTTTAAATGTGATTTGAAGTCGATTTATTTTGATATGAACCGGAAAAAAAGGACGTTTGAAAGTGTGTCACGCAAAAGTGACGTCATCTAGCAGCAGCCAATAGAAAAGCACCTTCAGATGACATCACTTCCATGCTGTTTTTTTAAATATTGTGCACAAGTAATACACATTTGAAAAAAATAAGAAAAGCTAAAACTAATACTGGAACTAACTAAAACTAAACTAGAAAATAGCACTTATTAAGCAACTAAAACTAATAAAAAATGAACAGAACCACACTGAAAACTCATTAAAAACTCAATTTAAAAAAACAAACAAAACAATACTCAATACTCAAAATCAAAACTAACTCAAATAAAAAATCTATAAAAGCCTTCTTCTTACCGTACGGCGTTGGGGGAGACAGCGGAAAAGATGGAGTCGGTGGGACGCGTTCAAAGCTGCCACGTTGGCCGCCATCGTCCGCACAGTTAAACGTGTTCTTACAACAAGGAGGGAAGGAATAATTAATATCTTTTTTTATTTTTTTTCCACAGTCGTATGAAGTGGTAAAACCCGCACGCATCAGCAGATATCGGTCTTGTGATGTGCGTGTGCGTGCGAGTACGGACTGTTTTCAGTGTCAACAGGCGAGCTATTATTCACGCCAGCCGGCAACAGAAGCGCATGTGAAGGTCAACTCACAGAATATGACAAAGAGAGCAATATGCGGTGAAAAAAAGTGTGTTGCTTGTGTGAAAATGGCGGCGAGTGAATGAGTTCATAAATTAGAACTTAAGAAAACCATACGCGACAAAAAAAAAAAGTAGATATTCACCCATTTTTTTTCTAAAGTGCTTATCAGAATTTCTAGTATTCGCAAGACAACCAAACATTAAAGAGATACGTCACTTATTTAGCCCATTATAGCAATAAAAAGTTAACATTTCTTCTATAATTAATTTACTTTCATTATTTTTCACGTACAATTAGTACCTTTAAAAACACATTTTGCAAGTTGCTGTCGACTGAAAATGACATCACAAGGGCTCGGGTAACCAATCACAGCTCACCTGTTTTCTAGGTTTGGTCATGTGACATTCACAAGCTGAGCTGTGATTGGTTACCCGAGCCCTTTGTGATGTCATTTTCAGTCGACAGCAAGTTGCAAAATGTGTTTTTTAAAGGTACTAATTGTACACGAAAAATAATGAAAATATTACATTTATTATAGGCAAAATATTCATGTTTGACTGCCAAAAAAGTATCCCTTTAATATAATAACAATGTGGCCACTATGCTGTGTTATGTCGCTTATGACATCATCGATGTTATTGAAGGTCAACATCATCTTGAGGCTAAAAAAAAAAGTGACGCAAATCGTCATCTGCCGGGACGAAGAGAAAAAAGAAAAAAACAAAATTAAAAAAAGTGCCGCAACCCGCCATCTGTGATCATTGGAATACCAACGCGAGCTTCCGTTTGGCGAGTTGCGCTCCTGAACTTGTTTACCTGCGAGGACAAATGGGGAGGAGCGCCGAGCAGGTGGTCCCCCAAGCTTTCAGGTCCGTCCCCGAGACCGTAAAAACCTGTCCGACGACCCGAGTGGTCGGTCACGTCGCTGATCTGCTTCTGCCGCTTCCAGCCTGTCCGCCAAAATGAAGATAGGAAAACGCTCAGTCGGACAGATAAAGATCAGGAATGTAATCGTTCAAAAAAATCAAGTCAGTCGTGTGATGACATTCCCACTAACGTGTCTGTTATTGTACAACTTTGAGCGTGAAATATTACACTCTTAAAAGAGTTGGGTCAAAAATGGACCCAACGTTTTGAGCTGTTTAACCCAAAATAGTTGGGTGGCATTAAATTAATAATCCACAAAGCCATCTTTTTTTTTTTTCTTTTTCGGGTGTTCTTTTGTGGGTTACTTTTTGTGTTGACCAAATAACCCAATTGAATAGGCTCAAAGATGGCCCAGGAGTTATTTGGAGTTATTTAACCCCAAAAGTTGGGTCAAATTAAATTAATAACCCGCAAAACAACCCAATCTGTTGGGTTATTTAATTGAACCAAGGGTTTTTATTATTATTATTATTTTTATTATTATTTTTATATTTTTTTTAAGCTAACTGAAATAACCCAATCAAATTGGGTCAAAAATTAAATGAACCAACTTTTTGAGTTATTTAACCCCAAAGGGTGGGTCAAATTTAATTAATAGCCCACAAAACAACCCAATTTGTTGGGTTATTTAATTAATAACCCACAAAATATATTATTTATATATGTTGGCCTAAACTTGAAGTTGGAGTGCAGCATGTGTACCGTGTTGTAGGATGATTATTTATTTTTTTGGTACAAAACAAGAACATGTTTCAATCTAAACAAAAAAAAATAAAAATAAAAAATATTAAGACAAATACAATTCTTTCAACTACTATAATTATGCACGTTCCTTTTGTATTAAATAAAATTTATTAGTTATTTTAAATTTTTAAAACAAAAAAGGTTCAACTGTGTAAATTTAACCAACTCAATAAAGTTTGTTTTTTTTTCAATTTTTTTTACGATTATGCTGATTTGTAATTGTGGAGTGTAATAATTGAAATGGTAATTGAATTTTGATTAATTGCACCACCCTAGTATCATGCTATTAAGCTCTAAAATATCCTTTTTCTAAATATTTGGGTCATTTTTTTTTCTCTATGTCAATGTATTTGTGCATGATAAATATCAAACACCCTTGAATGGAATATCCATATATTGTACTTACCAATTAGGTGCGTATTTCCTTGATCACTGAGGCCAGCGCTTTGGACGGAGGCGGATCGCGACAGGGGGGCGCAGCCGGTCGGAACAGGAACAAAGGTGGGGTCCAAATCCAGAATCAGTCGGTTCAACTGCTCGATTGAGTCGTCGATGTCGACCGATAACGACGCAAATTCTGCTTCTTGGGCGGACGTTTCATTTGTGCGACGCGCTGACTGCATCGTGTCGAAAGTATCCGAGTTTTGTGGAACGTTACCCAACAAACCTCTCTGCACCGCTTCCTCACTGCTGCGCCCTCTGCTGGGTGTCCGAGGAGCCGCAAACGATGATGACGACGTTTTGTCCGAGCCGCATTCTCCATTTGATATCATCGTCTTTATGGATTCTATTTCCTGTCGAATCCCGCCGTGATTGAACTCGGATAATCTCGACTCTGCCGGCAGATTCTCAGTAGGAAGTGAACAAGTGTGACGTGGCGCGTCTGAAGACGAATTTGCCTCGTCATCATCATCCTCATCTTCCAATATATCGGTCTCCCTTTCGCTCGGCGAAGACTCGGCAGTCATCGCAGGTCCCGAGCAGGATTCATCTTCCGACATCGCCACCGTTGCGCTCCCGCTTTGCAGCCGGCTCAGTCGGCGCAAAGGTCCGAACGAATGCCGGCAGATGCCGTTTGGTCAGCGCAGTTCCGGAAATGACGATTCTTCGTCATAACTCTTCTTCCTCGGCCTGGCAACTCGGCGGCATTCTGGGGCGCGAGCTGGAGGTGTTCAGCTGTGAAGATGCAAAAAAAATTGCTTTCGTTGGAGGAGTGTGACGATATAGCGATAACCGCGATAAATCGTGATGCTTTGTCCCCCGATAGATTATCGATACACCTACGCAAGTATCGCGATATTTGTAGTTAATATTCAGCCACTATAACGGCTCCATTGTTGATTACTTATTGAGCAATTACTTGGCGGGCCACTAGGGGGAGCACCTCATAAGAGTGGTGGGGAAATGGACGCGAGTCTTCAGGCGAAGAAAACACATCAGCTTACTTTTACTTGTCGAAGACATTTATCTGTCCAGCAACTGACTCAGTTTTGCATACATTTCTATGAAAAATGTGTATTATATTTTCAATTTCAACATTTCAACAACAAGAAACTATTTTTTTTTTCATTTAAAAATTATGTTTATGTCTTGAGTAGTTTTATCGTAGATTATCGTGGATTTATTACCTGACCAATTAGGGATGTCACGAGAAGGGCAATATCGCGATATTGTGATATTAAAACTGCCACAATATCGTCATCGTCATGTTCACGATATTTAAATGCAACACATCTGTTAAAAAAAAAAAAAAAAAAAAGGTTGATAGCTCGCTCTGATGGCTAGTTTTTTTTTGTGCAATTTAATTTTCATGAGGGATGTTTTGGCCCTTCTATGTTTAAAATCTACGCTAATTGTCATATGAAGGGGCATGTAAAATGCCTGTGTAGCAAATCAATATCTGGAGAAACTCAATTTGTGCGTGCATTAGCAACCTAATATCATAATAATAACAAAATATAATAATAATAATAATAATAACATTGATGTTATGTACAAAAGTGTGTTTGTAACCGATATACATTTGCAGTAAAAGGGAAAATACTGGTGTCAAAATATTAGAAAATACTCCATCTCCCACTTTGTTGAAATGTCTTTATGCAAATGTTTATCAAACTTTTCAGATTTGCAAAATTTTGCTTTTTTTTTTTTTTTTTAATCTTAGACAATAGCAAAAAAAAAAAGTTCAGGGGGCTCCCAGGTTCATCAGCATGTCTTCAAAATTAAATGTTATTAAATTTAAACAATAGCTCCCTATTGTTTTGTACAGTAAATAAAATTTCAAAATATCTGAAATGTTCCATTTTGACTCATCTTAGTTTTCATTTCGAACAATGCAGAGAGTTTCCAGGGTCAGCACCATCTTTTATAAAGTTAACGGAAACTGAATAAACAAATAGTTTTCAATTGACTTATCATATTTTGGGAAAAAGCCATATGCCGATATTCCTCAAAATACTCTGCCAATAAAACGATGTAGGAGGTTGTTGTATGATAAATGTGTTGACTGCTTGCAACAATACATCGAGTGCATACCAGGACTTATATGAGCGCAGCCTCTTAAGTCCAGAGAGGCAATAAATTCCAGACACGCACGGTAAAAATTTCTCTCTAAAGGCTCTCACACTTAGATGTTCACATGTAGGCTACAGATAACGCGACACATTTCATTTTTTAAACATCTGTTAAAACGTCATATATATAAACGTCTAATAACAACAACATCCTACTGTACCTGCAGCCAGGAAAAAAAACTTTCACTATTCCCTCTGCAGACTGAGCACAGCAAACCAAATACTGCTTGAGTCACAGAAACGAAAGATGACAAGCAGGAAGGAAAAAAATGCAAGGACATGAAGAAAAAACAAACAAAAAAATGCAAAGGAGACGCTTCGATGGTCTGTCGGAACTGGCAGGCAGCGAAACAAGAAACTGAATGTACTCTGAAGGTGCAAACAGACCACCCCCGATTCCCTCCTGTCGGCCTCTCCCCCTCCCACCACGTCCCTTCTTCGTTTGCCTCCTCCGTCAGTAAGTTTCCGCCTTCACCGTTTGGAAAAGCTGCAGGAGGCCCTTCCTCTGCATCCTGTCCCACTTGACACAGGCACTTTGGCTTTTTTTTTTTTTTTTTGCCATCACCTAACCAGATTTCAAACACTTTCACATACAAAAGCAGGCCAAAAAAAAAAAAAGAAGTGTACACTCTTAAAAACAGTTGGTTGAAAAATGGACCGATCCTCTACTTGGGTCAATTTGACCCAACATTATGGGTTGTTTTGCAGAAAAGAAAAAAAATATATGTAATTTTACCATAAAACAACCCAAAAAGTTGGGTCAGATCCTTGTTGGGTCACATTGAACTAACTTTGAGTAAAAAAAAAAAAGTCATTTTTCTATGACACAACTTGGGTCAATTTGACCCAACTTTCTGGATTGTTTTGAACCATAATAATAATAATAATAATAATAATAATTTAAAAACGAATTTAAAAAAGTAATTATTTTCTCTCTCTCTCTCTCTCACTCTCTAATTTTGTAGAACAACCCAGAACGTTGGGTCACGTGTTCTACTTGGGTCAATTTGACCAAAATTTCTGGGTTGTTTTGTACAAAATTACTTTGTGTGTGTGTGTGTGTGTGTGTTTTGCAGAACAACCCAGAACGTTGTGTCAGATCTTCTACTTGGGTCAATATTGACGCAACTTTCTGGGTTGTTTTGTACAAAATGGCCTAATTTTATTTATTTATTTATTTTTTTACCCAAGGTGGGTCAAACTGACCCATAAAGTGGATTAGTCCATTTTTGATCCAAAATTGGGTTACTTTTTTTGACCCAACCGATTTCAGAGTGTCCTGCACACATGATGTCAGCAATCCGAAAATGTGCCGAGGCCTTGAGCTGCTCAAATATGGGGAAGGGAATGTCAACATAGAGGCGGACTCTGTGTACTGAATGGGGGGGACAAATTGCAACCTGCAACTTGAACCTGACACAAGAGGAGCTCAGATAAAAGAGAGACGAGTGTGCGGCATAGATGGTGAGATAGCGAGAGAAGGGCAGGCTCAAGGTTAAAGTAGAACCACCTGTGGTGGAAATCAACATTCTTGAAAGTGGCTGTTTGCCACACACAAGGTTCTGGTCTGCCTGACGTCTAGATGTGTGTCACATTGTGAAACATTGCCAACAAAGACGTTTGTAATCACAGCAGTTGTAAACTGTTGACAACACAATTACGCTACCCGCAAGACGACATACGGCAAAGGCACATTCATTACTACAAAATAACCAACATTCTATGATGTTTTTTTTTGTTTTTTAACTGAAGAAAAGTGGATTTAATCCGGTTTCACAAGACAGCGTTACATCTACTCACTCACCAAAAAACAAAAAAAACTGTTACGCTGACGTAAAAAAAGACAGTAAGAGAGCAAACAATTTAAATTTGAATTAGCAACACAGTTAATTCTTCATTAAGTAGCTTCAAAATCCAGTATGAGTGAATTATGTCACAGAGGTTTCATGTTCTCACGATCGACTGAACTTGATACCAAAACAGTCATTTAAAAATAGAAAGTGAGAAATAAATGAACAAAAAAAAGCGAAAAAAAAAAAAAAAGAAATCACGTTTGTTTCCTGATAACAGGATTCCCCATACCAGCTTTGTGAAGTCACTCTTCTTGAAATGAATCGCGGCCGTCCAGTGAAATCCAGTTTGAGACCACATCAGAACCTATACTGTACTTTCAAACACACTACAACTACAATCTTAAGTCCTGTCAAACGTGAATAAGTATCACTGTACTTATACATTACTTCCTGTCAGGAGAACGTCACACTACAATATTGTAGCACAACAGTGACCCCACCTGGGCGTTTGTGGAACTTAATGAATGATTGCTAAATTATTTTTTGCCTCAACTGTATGATCGCCCAACTTGAGATATGTGCCTCAACATCTTTTTCCTTTTCTTTCTTTCTTTCTTTAATAAATGGAACTATAATTTATGTTAAACGGTTGCTATGACTGAAGCAGGTTTGCTTATTTTGAAAAAGTTTAATATATTTAATTGCACGTTGTTGTTTTTTTTAGAATATATTTGTGCTAAAATACTAAATAAAAATCAAAGTAAAAAAAAAAATTACTATAGTGTAACAGTACATTTATCGCACCTTTAGAGTGAAGTTGATTGTAGTTTTGGTGCATCTTTATTGGCATTAATGGCGAAGCAGAGTGGAAACACATTTGTTTAATCAGTAACAGATTAAGATTACTGGGTGGAACACACAAAGCATTAGTACAGTAGTTGAGACAAGCACGTTGGAATGTGGACTATGGCTGAAACCTGCAGGTTGTAAATGCCTCCACGGGGAAAAGTCACAGTATGTCTTTGAGAATGTGACCTTCCTCACACTGAGTCAGTTGATATAATTTAACATCTACCATATGTCAGTAGACAGATATGGAAATCATGGGGAGGATTCACGTAACTAGAACGTCAGTGTTATTCTTTCATGAGTTGAAATGGGACAGTAAACGCAGTTCTTGACATTTCAGAGAAATTATCATTTGAATTTGGCTCAGCATATAATCAATAACAAATGAACAAATTCGGTAATGTCACTTGGATTACTAGTCAGCGTTTTACCGAATTAACCAGAGGATAACGATGAGTCAGAGAAAAATAACATATTGACTCTACTGGTTGTAGTGTCAACAGGTTATTTGTTGTAAGCATCCTCGAGGTTTAGTAGTTGGCAGCTTAAGGCATATTTTGGTGGGCACGCATTCTTGGTTTATTATTATATTAGACTTTTTTTTTTTTAAGTCAAATTACAAACAAAAACAAAACAAAAAAATAGGATCATATAAAGGAAAAACAGATATTTGGATTCATCTGAAACGGCCCTAGGAAATATTGTTGGCAACTTTATTGTTTATGCATAAACAGTAATTGACGGCCATCAAAATAAACCACAAAAAATGCTGATAAACCTCGAACATATAATTTCCACAGAAAAAGAGATTGTTTGATTGAATGATTGGATATTATTAAAGTCAAGTCATTGTTTAATGCAGACACAGGTCCATACAAAATAAAAAGATAAACATACATAGAAAAAAGCACAATAAAGATAACAAAATATACAAATGAAAATTTACACAAGGTAGTACACCAATGCAATCTAACCTTCGATGTAAATCTCTAACAGCTTTTCATTGGGCTGGCCAAGGCTTCAATTATATAATTCTCTGACCAGGGTAGTCGACAAATAAATCTAAAACTCAACAGTGCATCAAATGTTGGCACTCTTTTTGCCTCTAGCAATTATTATTATTATTATTATTATTATTATTATTATTATTATATTTTGAAAACCGTCAAGTCCATTAAATCCCTCCATGCGAGGGATCATCAAATTCTGCTGCTGTTTTGACAACAACTGGAAGTTTCGAGCGTTTGCGTGACCCTGAACTCACCACAATTCATATTCAAATGAGACCCGTCCTACTCGGCCGAGCGTGACGTCACCCATCCATCTGGGGACGGCAGGCAGGACTCGCCTTCTTCTCCCGACTCCCGCTGGCTTCCATGGCGACAAAGTAGAACCGCTTCCGAACCTCTCAACAAGCCGGTTAGCTCCTGTCGCGTACAACAATGGGATGATGTGGCCAAATGAACTCTTCGGAACAACTACGCAGCACCTTAGCATCATGCTAGGCTAACGGCGAGTCCCGTTCATTTTTAGCGGGAAGGCTGCTAGTCCGAGCTAACAAGCTAGCCACGGTGGCTAGCCTCCACCTGCGGGCTGTTGTTGCTAACACGGGATGGAACGTGTGAAGGAACACGAGTGCGGCGCCCTTTCAACTTCGCAAGCAACACCACCACCGCAGCGGACGCCAGAGTCGAACCATGACGGCGCCCATGCGAAACCCGGCGGATTGACCGCATTCTCGACGGCCAAACGACCGTCCATCGGGGAAGACGAGGGCGGAGGCGGCGCCGGAGCCGAGGCGAAACTCTTAGGGAAGGGAATCGCGGCCACCTCCCTTCTCCAGATCGCCATCAGGAATGGGATCTACCAAAACCAAGTTGCCAACGCTATCGGCGGCGCGGCCAAGAATATCAACATGCCCTCGGCCAACATTTACGGCATTTCGTCGGTCGGCGGCGGCGCTTCGAGCAACTCCTTGCTGAGCAAGAGACGCCAGCGGCACAGGAGGAATCTGTCGCTGGGGTGCCCGCCGACCGGCTGCTCTCCCGGCGTGTCTTCCTTGGAGGCGGCCGGCGTCGCCCCTTCGGCTTCCCCGCTGAGCACCCTGAGTCTGGATCGGAAAACCTTCCTCAGGCAGAAGCAGTCCAAGCAGCTTCTGGCCTCCGATAAGGGATGGGTGACGTCGGACCTGAAGAGGGGCTGCATTCACGTCCACGACTGGCTCACGCCCTCCTACCCGCGGCCGGTGCTGTGCACTGTGGATACTTTGGCCGCAGAGGTGGTCAGTAAGCTGGAAGCGAGTAAAGCTGAGGGCGTCTTGAGAGTCAGTTGCGAAACTGCTACTGCTGCTATTAATTTTTCGAATGCTGGAGCAGATCCCAAAGACATGAAAGCGAATGAGGCGCTGCTGTTTAACAGCCAGTCGAAAGCATGTTGCTTTGATTCCAACATGTTAGATGACAACATCGCTAGTAACTCTTCATCAGAGCTCTGCCTGAATGACATCGACGTGGATGTGAGCTCGAGTGCGGCCGACTCGTACGACGTGTACTCGGGATCCGATTTGGAGAGTAGTACTTGTGAGGAGTTCAGCCTCGTAGGACCCAAAAGCAGCCTGCAGCAGCAGGACTCCCTCAGTGAAGGCGCAGCAGGTCTGGGGACGGACTCGTCGGCGTTGAGCCCAAACTGCGACAGCGCCACCGAGGGACCCGACCCGTTTGAGAGCTCGTCCGACGAGATCGAGCTCACCTCATCTCCGACGCATTCCCCCGCGGACCCGACATACCTCACAAATGCTCCGAAGCCAGTGAAAAGCACGCCGGAGGATCGCAGCGATTCGCCTCCGCTCGTCAAGCATCCCCCCGAATGCTGCAGCAGCTCTCAGACTCGGCCTCTGAGCAAGCAGGCGTCGGTGCAGCCCGACACGGAGATCGATGCGGGGAGCAGCAGACGGTGGCCGGAGCAGATCAACGCCACCAGCCCCACTCGGGCTCTCTTTGTGCAGCTGCACGGCGGGATCGTGCGACGCCTGCAAGACGACGAGAAGCCTCTGCAAATATTGAACGAGTACCTCGCCAACCTGGGCTTTGATGACCCGTGGAGGGTGCAGGAGGAGGGGATGAATCCGGGCATTGGCAGCCTCATTCGCTTCTACTTTGGTCAGTATTGAACGTTTATTATTTTGGGCTCTGTTATTGTTTGATCACCTCTCCGTATTGGAGGCATCAGGCGTGCTCTGGCCTCAAAATGACAGATTCATGATGTTTTGGTTTGTCGTAATCGTTGTTGTTGTCATATCGACTGATTATGACCCCGTTTTGCTGCCGAGTAAAGATAAGAGGATGGCAAAAACAGTCATGATCTCTTGTGGGATTAGCACATTTGAATATTGTTTTTTGACCTCCTTTTTTCACCCTCAACAAAGATGGTAAATACTTCATGGTGCAATAGTGATGTACAGTACGTCTTTTTTTTTTTTTTTTTTTTTTTCTCTCCCCCAAACATTTGTGTGTGCGTTTTTTATTTTATTTTTTATTTTAATGTAATTTATAATATCACTTTAAAGTTTACAAGTACAAATTGAAGCACACGTTCACCTTCAATTGACGATTAGCAAAAAAGGGCCAAAACATGCCTTGTGAAAATTAAACTGCACTAAAAAACTATCCAGCAGAGGGTGCTAGAACTGCACAACTGGAAATCAACCTGTTTTTTTTTTTTTTTTTAACAGGTGCTGCTTTTTATATCATGACCGGATGACGACGATTTATTGTGGCATATTTAATATCGCGATATCACGATATTGCCGGTATGGCATTCCAAAATATTAGTTGTCTGTATCGACAAGTGCTCAAATGTATATTTTTGGACTCATACCTGCTCTGAAAAAAAAGTGTTTATCAGTGCATCACTACTAGTAATAAACTTTTTTTTTTTTTTTTTTTTTTCCCTCTTTGCAGGAAAGCCTCGCAGCGTGGGAGGTTCGGAGCGCGTGCAGCTTTCTGGGGTGTTCAACGTTCGAAAAGGGAAGCTGGTGCTGCCCGTGAACCGCTGGTCGAAGCGCCAGGTCACCCTGAGTGGAACCTGCCTCATCGTGTCATCTGTCAAACACGCACACACGGGCAAGATCCACATACTGCCGCTCATTGGAGGCAAGGTATGGAATTCACGGCATACGCTTTGCCCCGTAAATCTGACCCAAGTCTGCATCGCAGGTCTGAGGCCGGGCGTTTGAATCCCGACTCCGGTATTCCTGTGTGGCGTTTGTATGTTCCCCCCGCATTCCCGCAACATTCTTGTTGATTTCATAGAAAAACTCAAAATTGTTCATCGGTCTGAAATGAATGAGTGTCTGATTGATTGTGATTGGCTGGTGACCAATCAAGGGTTTTTTGTGCCTCTCACCAGAAAATCAGAAGTGCAGTGTTCCCTCACTATAACACGGTTCACTTTTTTGCGGCCTCGCTGTATCGCTGATTTAAAAAAAAAAAAAAAAAAATAGTGCAATTTTGCATGTTCTTTTTTTATTATTATTTTTTTAATTTTTTTTTTTTTATTATTATTTTTTATTGTTTAGTAATGTACCTATTTTATCAAATTTCTGCAAGTTTTATTGCAGTCCTTGCGGAAGCTGTACGGAAAATGCGCCGCGTCCGATCTTTTTATGATGTCTAGCCTCGTTTCCATGGTAATTGCTTTTCTTTTGGCTGGACCAACATTGATAGAAGATGTAACTTTCTTCTTCTTGGGGTCATGATGTGGAAAAAAAATAAGGCAAAAAAAGCCAAAGATACTCCCATAGGTGCACAAGCAGCAGCGCTAGCTAAGGGCTAAATAGTGGACGAGGGGAAAACACTGCGGCCAAAATGGCGGACGGGGCCAAAATGGCGGACCGGGTAAACAGTTGTAAAGTCGAAAGGCCTTAAGTCGAGTGCGCCTTCACTTCTGCTTTTTGGAACAGCATCCGGTACAGTCAAACCCGACACTTATTCCTGATTGCAGGTGGAGGAGGTGAAGCGACACAGCCACTGTCTGGCGCTCAGCTCAGCCGGTCCCCAGAGCCAAACCTACTACATCAGCTACGACTCGTACACGGAGCACCTCTGCTGGCACCGAACGGCCTCGAAGGTGCGACAGGGTCGACCTTCTCAAATCCGTTTCTTTAAACCGTTGTTTGAAAAATGATCCTTGACGACGTATCGGGACACTGACGAGTGAAGCTACTTGTTTTCAATGCGTCCTTTTTCCTTAAGTCAGATTGCATCCCAGAGGGTGAACTCCGTTGACCTGTCGTGCTGCAGTCTGGAGGAATTGCCGACTCAGCTGTTTCACAGCCAGGACCTCACGCATCTCTATCTCCAAAACAACTTCATGTCCTTCAAAGGGATTCCGGCGCTTACCAGGTGACTTTCCAGGACACGTCGCACACGGTCAGGAAGTTTCGACAGTGTAGCCAACTGACAGCTAGTATGTTTTTTGCAATATGTCTGAATTTTACAGTCTGTTATCTATCATCCCGCTGTCAGCAACTTTATGTGCATTCAGTCATGTCAAGTATCCCGATCACTTGTGCAAAAGCAATGGTTGAACTCGCAGCACTTGACGAGAGTTCATTGATTAGCACTCACTGCGGCATTATGTCCTCCTCCATTGCAGGTTTTGTAAACTGAGAACCCTCAACCTGTCAAATAACGCGCTGTCGGAGTTCCCGGTGACCTTATGCGACCTCCCGTCACTGACTGAGCTCAACTTGTCCGGAAATAACCTTTCATCCCTTCCAGTGGAAGTCGGACTCCTGCACAAGTACGTTGTTGTGACTTTTCACTCACGATTTTCTTCACATTTCTCTACTTTGGTGCTCTGATGTACGAGTTGATTATTTGGCGATAGCGTTCTTCGCTTTGATCTCGTCTTTCAAATCTTGGGCAGTTTTTTTTTTTTTTTTGACTTGATTGTGATTGAAAAGGATCTACAGACAATAGGGCTGTGTAATTAATCGAAATTCAATTACAATTTCAAATATTGCACTCCACAATTATAAAAACTGCATAATCGTAAAACAAAGATTAATGCTAATTTTTGAGTTGTTTAAATTTATACATTTGCACCTTTTAATTTTTTTCAGTAACTAATAGAATCAATTTAGTTTCATCTAAAAAGGAACTTGCAATGTATAGTTTAATTTATTATTTAAATTTTTAAGTAAGTTTCATTTGTATTTTTTTCAAATTCAATTTAATTTGTTTTAATATTTGTGTTCTTGTTTTGTACAAAAAAAATGAATGATTGGCCTACTGCACAGTACAGATGCTGCACTCCAACTCCCAAGTTTTTGCAGACATATATAAATATATATATTATAAATTCTTACATAATTTTAGTGCTTCTATTTTTTTAATTGGTGTTAATATTTTTCAATGTTTTTTGTTTTGTTAAAAAAAATAAATAAATAATCATTTGAATAATCGTGACTTCAATTATTGACAAAATAATCACGATTATAATTATTTCCATAATCGAGCAGCCATTGCAGACAGATTTGTTTCTCAGTTCACTGTTTGAATGCTGCTAGCTAAGCAAATCTTATCATTAATCTACCAAATTCTGAGTTTGGATTATGGCTATCATCAATAGATGCTTTTTCGGTTATTGTTTATCTTCATCAGTACATCTAAATTGCTTTTATTTATTTTTTCTGTCTAAGTAGAGTGCACAAAGTACACAATGTCGACTTGGCCGTAACATGTTTGAAGAAAAAATCTGGTGGGGGAAAGTGACTCCCTTTTTTTTTTTTTTGGTCAATTAAAAAAAAAAAAAAAAAAACCCGTCTGCAGCCTGCAGACGCTTTTCCTAGATGCAAACCGGCTCCATTCGCTGCCTGCCGAGCTGGGCTCCTTGGAGGCATTGATCTACCTTGGCTTGTCTTTCAACCGCTTCACTTGTATCCCTCCCGTGCTGGAGAAGATCAAAGACGCGGAGAGACTGTGCCTGGCGGGAAACCAAATTGCTGCCTTCCACATGGTCGCGCTGCAGTGGTTGCCCACTCGCCACGTAGATCTCAGGTAAAATGCTCGATTGATTATTGACCCTTTTAAGAGGTGTATTTGTTTTCCTCTGGCTAGGTTGGCATCATTTTTTTTTTTTTTTTTTTTGTAGAATCAGAATCAAAATAAGGTCACATGTTGAATCCATTTGCAGGCTCTACTACATACTCCTACTAGAAGAGATGTCAAATTGAGTCATTGAAACAGTCAAAAGATTCCCACCCCTAATTTATTGTACGTGCAGGTAATTGACAAGCAGCTGATTTTTATTATTTTTTAAATTGCGTTGGTCATCGTGCAGGTTGAACCGGCTGCAAAGTGTGACAGTGGGGGACGTGCAGCAGCTCGTGCACATCGTGCAGCTGGACCTCAGGGATGCCGGTCTCCAGGAGCTGGACGTCAGACCTCTTTGTAAACTGGAGGTTCTCTACTGTGACAGGAACAGACTCGCCCTCGTCAGAGTCTGCGGACGTGCCCTCGAGAGCCTGCATGCTTCGCACAATGGTACGGTGCCTCCTCCAGTGGGTTAACCTCGCTTCCGTTTTAAAATAATAATTACAATTAAAAAAAATCCCACACCTGAAATTGTTTTCTTACTTTACTATATATGTAGGACAACCTGTTTCAAGAGTCACAGTTTATATATTGAAGCCGCTAAAGCAGGGGTGGCGAGATCCGGTCCTCGAGGGCCGCAGTCCTGCAGGTTTTGGATATTTCTCTTCTTCAACACAGCTGATTCATATTCAGCTCATCAGCAAGCTCTGCAGTAGCCTGATAACGAGCCTGTTAATTGGAATCAGCTGCACTTCGAGTAGGGAAAGCTATAAAACCTGCAGGACTCCGGCCCTCGAGGACCGCAGTTTGCCACCCCTGCGCTAAAGCTACTGATCCAAAGTAATAGGGATAGACCGATCATCGGCGCCGATATTCAGCATTTTGACAAATATCGGCATTGGCCGTTCTGAAAAATCATATGGCCAATAGATCCATTTAAAAAAAGTGTTCAAGGGGGGAAAAAAATCAGGGAACTAATTATTTAACATTTCATAGATGCTTCTGACCCTGAGAACTGTCTGCATCGTCTGTTTTTGTTTAAAATGTAAAAATGTAATGCTTCAGATATCTTGAAATTTGGGGAGGGGAAAGAAATTACCATTGAAAACAATAGGGAGCTATTTACTTTAAGTTTTTATTGAAATTTTGAAGGCATGCTATTGTCTCTGAACGTATTGTTAGATTTTTAAAACAAAGATGTCCATTTAAGATTTTTTTTTTTTTAATTCAATATTTTACAAAGCCTAAACATTTCAATAAACATGCTTAAAAATAACAAATGAATAAAAGCTAGATATTTTCAATATTTTCCCTTTTAGTGAAAAATAAATATCGGCTCCAAATATTGCTTATCGACATCCTTTATTAGTCAATAATCGGTATCGGTGTGTGTGTGTGTGTGTATATAGACCTGAACAAAAAAACATCGGTCTAACTCTCCAAAGTAAGTAACCAGTATTATGTTTCTGATTCATAGAGCTGAAAGAAGTAGAAGTGGAGCCTGTCCCAGAGAATCTGGCCGTTCTGGATTTGTCCTGGTAATGTGACTCATTACAAACGTAGAATATGTGCTTCTTTTTTTTTTCTTTTTTTTTCATCTGAATGTTGACTGTTTGTATTTTCTAAAAAGGAACAAGCTAGCTGTTGTTCCTGATTGGGTGTGCGAAAGCAGCCGACTGGAACTTTTGGACATCGACCACAATTCAGTCGCCGAGCTTCCCGTACGGTGAGTACGAATCCGATCGTTGTCTGCCTGTTGTTGATTCAAAGTTTCAATGTAGCTTATTTGTTTAGAGTACACAAAGAGACTGAGCTTGATGCGTTTGTGTATTCCTAGCTTGCTCTCCAGCGGGAAGCTCAGAAAGCTGCTCGCAGGCTGGAATGCGCTCAGCCAGCTGGCCGAGAGCCTGGAGCTGCCACAGCTGGAAATCTTGGACCTGCAGCACAATCGTCTAACGGAGCTTCCAAACAACCTCTTCCTCAACGCCCACAAGTGAGGACTACTTTTTGTTGTGTTGATTTCTCCCTCACGACTACAACTGTACGTTTTATGGCTTTTTTTTTTTTTTTTTTTTTTGTGACAGCTTGCGGTATCTTAACGTGTCGGCCAATAAGCTGGGGAGCCTGCCTGCTGCGAGCCTATCGGACGACACGTCGAGCAGCCTGGAGGAGCTCTATGTGACCAACAACAGCTTGGCAGACGATTGTGTCCCTCTCCTGACTGGACATGGCCGACTCAGAGTTCTTCACCTGTCCTACAACCAGCTGCAGACCTTTACTGCCAGGTAACGATAGATAAATACGTACAAATCTATGTAAAAAAAAAATGTAAAGGACCGCGTTTGCACCATTTGCAAAAATGATGTAAAATGTTTATTGGCACCCGTGTCGAAATGAAGCAGCTCAGGAGAGTTAGAAATATCAGCCTGGAGGAGAATGTAAGTGATTTCTGTCCCCCTTTTTAGCAAACTGGCCCAACTGGAGTGTCTGGAGGAGCTGGACCTGAGCGGCAACAGACTGAAGACGGTGCCCACGACCATCTTGAACTGTCAACGCTTGCAAACGCTGTCCGCACATTCCAACTGCATCAGCGCCTTTCCGGAGGTCCTGCAGCTGCCTGAGATCAAGGTCGGTCGTCAGCATTCACTTGTGGCAGGCAGAAAATTGTGCCGAGGATCCTTGTTGGCGGCTGCAGCGCGCGACAAACGCCAAACGAAACGCGTGCGCTGGTTTCTGTGACTCATTTTTATGAGTGGCCGATCGTCGTCCGCCAGTTTGGCCGCGTTTCGAATCTTACGTTATAAAAAAAAAAAAACTAAAACTAACACCAAAACATGTCAAATAAAACGTATTTATACGTTTTTGGGAGCAAATGAGTTCAGCACAAGCTATATGAATGTTAAAGGGATGCTTCACTTATTTATTTATAGCAATAAAAAGTGAATATTTTGTCTATAATTAATTTGACACTTTCATTATTTTTCACGTACAATTAGTACCTTTAAAAACAGATTTTGCAACTTGCTGTCAACTGAAAATGACATCACAAGGGCTCAGGTAACCAATCGCAGCTCAGCTGCTGTCGAGGTTTGGTCATGTGATATTCACAAGCTGAGCTGTGATTGGTTACCTGAGTGAGCCCTTGTGATGTCATTTTCAGTCGACAGCAGGTTGCAAAAAGTGTTTTTAAAGGTACTAATTGTACATGAAAAATAATGCAAATATCAAATTTATTATAGACAAAATATTCATGTTTGGCTCATTCAAAAATGGCTAAATAAGTAAAGTATCTCTTTATGTTGTATGTTTTAAGTTTATGTTAAAAGGAATTTATAATTCTACATTATTATTGTCTGACCATTTTGCAAAGGAATGAATTTTGAGTAAATGAAACCTTGAAATACATTCTCACTTTGTCTTTTGTTTTCCACCGTGTCAGTGTGTGGACCTGAGCTGCAACGAGCTGACGGAGATGACGCTGCCACAGTCCCTCCCCCCAAAACTCCAGGAGCTAGATCTGAAAGGAAATCCCCGCCTCAACCTGGACCACAAGAGCTTGGAGCTTCTCAAGTAGGAAGCGTCCGCGATACCAAAACATGACGACGGAATACGTATGAAATGTTGTTTGTTTTTTTATTTGTATCCGTGCAGTAATATCCGCTGTTTAAGGGTGGATCCGTCCCGTTCTGCTCCCAGCGCCAGCGAGTGTCATGGAGCCCCTGCGGTCTGGAGCCACGGATACACGGAAGCTTCCGGAGTCAAGAACAAGTCAGACATTTATTTTTTATTTTTTTCCCCTTCCTCACGTCATCTACTCGCCAGCCTTTTTCTCTTTTCATGTTGAAGGGGAAGGCAAAATGTGCAAAATGTTGTATGCACTCCCTACTAGTCCAAACATGGAATTCTGATTCATATTGCATTTGTGGAAAGTGAATTAGGCAGCAAAATATCCACCTGTCTTTAACTCATTGACCCCCAAAAACGTTTGACGTATGCTAAAATCCTAATTGAGTAAACGTTAATTGACGTTTACTAAGTTTGTTTTTTGTTTTTTTAACCAATGGGTAGTGCAACATCTGAGTGGAGTGCTGCCTGGTCATTGGGTTGTGGAATCAAAAACACCCACTACCTATGGCCAGCAGATGGCAGCATTGTATATCTTTTCAATGGGCTTAAGTTGTATGAAATTACAATGAAACATGACGAATCTGATCTGAACATTTTCAACGATGACGTGAATGATCAAAGTCTTTGTCACTCTAAATCTAATTCACAGTGTGTCACTAAACAAAAAAAACAGTATTAGTCTCAAAGTCGCTGTTGTGCAAAAAAAATATTGACAAAAAGCTTCTTTTCTCCGTTTGTGTAATAACTACCGTTTCTGCAACCGTTCTTTGCAGTTGAGAGGCTGCATCAAAGCCTTCTGTATGCTCTAGCATAAAAAAACAAAACAAAAATAAATATGTCTTTGGGACACTTAAAACATAAAAAAAAAAAAGAAAAACGTATTTACACGTTGTTGGGAGCAAATAAGTTAAATTGTGTTATACCATTCACGATCTGTATTTTGCGTTTTGTAGTCCGTTGATGAAGTCGGGGTCCTTTTTTATTTTTTAATAAAAAAAAAATTTTTTTTTAGATGGAAAATGTCTATTTTGCGGTTGGTCCGTTATATGTATTTTTTGAATTTCCGCTGGGTTGCTCTCAGGTTGTGTGTGGCCGCTCTTGCGCTGGACACGTTCTGCGGAGTCCGCGAAGCGCTGTACGGGGTTTTTGATGGCGACGGAAACGTCGAGGTGCCTTATCTGCTGCAGTGCACCATGGGAGACGTGTTGGCAGAGGAGCTCCAAAGGGGTCCCAGCCAGGGAGACTACATGGCGAACACGTTCCTCACCATGCAAAGGTAGACGAGTACAAAAATTGAAAAAATAATAATAATAATCCACAGCTCCGTTGTACCGAGCGTTTGTTTTCTGCCGCAGGAAACTGGGCACAGCGGGCCAAAGGATGGGCGGGTCCGCCGCTTTGTGCCACATTCGACACGATCCCGTCGTGCCTTCCGGCGAACACGGCGGCTGCTTGACCCTGACGGCCGCCAACGTGGGACGATGCCAAGCCGTCCTGTGCCGAGACGGAAAAGCCATGCGACTGTCCGCCGTCCACACCGTCGAGGAAGAATCGGAGCGTCAGAGGGTCCGACAGCATAACGCCATCATCACACAGGTAACGGAACGGGTCCCCTTCCGGACATTTGAGGGTACTCAACCCAGAAGGGGTCCCGGGTGTGGAGTTTGGGGACTTTACGAAATTTACGAACTTTTAACGCCCCCCCCCAAAAAAATAAAAATAAATAAATGAATGAATAAATACAAACTCCCGTCCCAATCACTATGGGGAGTTTATGAACTTTGAGGTTTTTTTTTTTTACCTCAAAACTCCCGTCCCAATCAGTACGGGGGCTTTAGGAAATTTACGAACTTTGACGTCCCCCCCCCAAAAAAAAAAAAAAAACACCCGTCCCAATCAATACAGGGACTTTATGAAATTTACAAACTTTGATGTTTGTTTTTGTTTTGTTTTTTGTTTTTCCCCCAAAATGCCTGTCCTGATCAATACGGGGACTTTATGAAATTTATGAACTTTGACCTTTTTTTTTTTTTCCCCCAAAATGCCCATCCCGATCAGTAAAATAGTTGTCGATGAATTTGATCATTGATTACTTATTAATTTTGACAGCTCTAAACTTGAATTTGATTGGGAACTTTTTTTTGTAGGACAACAAAGTCAGCGGCGTGACGGACTCCACCCGAATGATGGGTTATTCCTTCCTGTGCCCGTCCGTCACTCCGCAGCCGCACGTCTCCGTGGTGACGCTCACCCCGCAGGATGAGTTCTTCCTCCTGGGCAGCCGAGGCCTGTGGGACGCGTTGTCTCCCGGCGAGGCGGCCGAAGCGGTCCGGAATGTCCCCGACGCGCTGGCCGCCGCCAAGAAGCTCGTCACGCTGGCTCAGAGCTACGGCCGCTCCGACAGCCTCAGCGCCGTCGTGGTGCGGCTCAGCGTCACCCAAGACTGCTGCTGCTTCTGCGATTTACCGCCGCCGCACAGTCCGGGTTCGGGCGCGCACACGCACGCTCACCCTTACTTGGGAAGCGCCGACGTATCGCCGCCGCCGCCGGCCTCGTCGGGAACCGTCAGCGAGCTGAGCGGCGAGTTGTCGGAAATGAGCAGCGAGGTGGGCTCCACCGCCTCGTCCGACGAGCCGCCGCCGCTCCAGACGGAGCCGCCGCCGTGCCACGCCGGGCGAACCGGCGGGCGGCGGCTCGCTTGCGGAAGCTTCCGGAGGCAGTTTTCCGGAGCGCTG